>NC_062191.1:6285689-6585689 GCF_912470025.1 Vespa velutina
TATTCGAAGACAAAGAAATAAAAGAAAAAGATAAAAATAACAAACAAACGAGTGAATATAACGTTTTATTCGAAAAAATAAACATTTCAATTCGAACAGTTATGACATATGTCAATCAATTCGTATATTGGCGCTTATAGTCCGCCATTTTACATACGAACGTAATGCGCATGTCCGTCCGATTTACTATGCTCTGGCTGCAAAGATTATTGCACGTTGCCAGGCTGTGGAAGTAGAGCTGAAGAGAGTTGGAATCATTACCCGAAGGTCACGAGTGTGTCTTTGACGAGGGTTATTGAATATTCGACATCATTTATATCATCAGTATCGTTCATTTGTTAAAATCGTTTAAATTTCATCAATAATCAAGCAAAAATGCTGCCCCGTTTTTTAAAACCAACTCTAAATATTGTTCAACAAGGAGCAAAAAGATTTTCAACGAGCACCAGGGTAAATTTTTTTAAGCAAATAATTAAAACGCCTCTAAATTTCTATTTTCTGATTTACGGTTTAGACAAAGACACGATTCTATACGAATCTAACCTCAACAAATATTACTTTCTCGATTAACGTTATTTCGTATGTTACGTATATTTTTATATAAAAAAATGGTGAGAAAAATTTGTTACGCAATCGAATATCATCTATTTGTTAATTTTCAAAATTTCGGATACAGTGATTAAAGCAATGAATAATCCCAATCCCGTGAGTCAAGCAAAAAAGAAAGAATACGACGAGACTCGTGTCATATTTGTATATTTTCAAACAGTGGATATTGAAAAAAATGAAGTGAACTAGTATGTACTATGAAAAGAGATCGTGGAATAAAATGATTATTTCATGTATTCATTGTAATTTTGATACATATTCACAGCGCGATGTCAAGGTCGCCGTTATGGGAGCAAGTGGTGGAATTGGGCAACCATTGGCACTGCTGCTAAAACAATCTCCTCTCGTCACCGAATTATCTTTATACGATATAGTTAACACACCTGGTGTCGCTGCTGATCTCTCTCATATCGATACACCTTCAAAAGTTACGGGTTATGTGGGTCCAACCCAATTAAAAGATTCGCTAAAAGGTGTAGAGGTATATAAATTCTAATAAATAAATAAATTAAAAATATTATTGTTAAAATTATACAGATAAAAAATTATAATTAATCATAAATATTATTCCAGATCGTAGTAATTCCTGCTGGTGTACCTCGAAAACCAGGAATGACAAGGGATGATTTATTCAATACAAATGCCTCTATTGTACGTGATCTTGCTGCAGCAGCTGCAGAAGTATGCCCAAAAGCATTAATTGCCATCATTTCTAATCCAGTTAACAGTACTGTACCTATTGCTTGCGAAACATTAGAAAAAGCTGGTGTATTTGACCCTAAGAGAGTATTCGGTGTAACTACTCTCGATATTGTCAGGTCAAGTGCATTCGTTGGCGAAGCTAAGGTAAAGATTGTTTAAACACGTATTATTAATAAAAGCAATAAATTGATAAATGTCATTTCTTTAGGGTCTAAATTCACAAGAAGTAGTAGTACCAGTAATTGGAGGACACAGTGGCATTACCATTATTCCTCTGCTTTCGCAAACTAAACCCAGTGTTTCTTTTTCTGAAAGCGAAACAAAGAAACTCTCAGAGAGAATTCAGGAGGCTGGTACAGAAGTTGTAAAAGCAAAAGCTGGTACTGGCTCGGCTACTTTATCAATGGCATATGCTGGAGCTCGTTTTACTCTCTCACTACTCAAAGCTTTGAAAGGACAACAGGGAATAGTTGAATGCTCTTACGTTAGGTCTGATATCTGCAATACTAAATATTTCTCATCTCCTGTTCTCTTGGGTGTAAGTAGAATTCCTTTACTCTCTTTTTTAATATATATTTGTTACTAAAATAAAATCTCTTAATGTCATAGAAAAGTGGAGTTGAAAAAGTTATGGGATATGGTGACCTTAATGCTTACGAAAAGAAATTACTAGAGGCTGCTATTCCAGAGTTAAAAAAGAATATCAAGAAGGGAGAAGATTTTGTAAATAAGAAGTGAAACTATACAGGTTGTACGTATCTTTAGAGCTCAACTCTTCAAATAACAGGAGAAGTAGCCATCTTGTTGATAGCTGGTTATGACATATCGATGAAACATAACTTGTTACGATTTGTGCCAATAAAACCAGCTTACACGAATTTGCGAATTTTAATCTATAGAAACAAGACATATGTTTCTGCACTCTAAATTTATCACGATAGATAAATAGATTAAACCACCGAATATTATCGAATGTTTAATATATGAAATAAAAAATAGTTTAATAGAAATATATAATTCTATTTAAGAAATAAAATAAAAAAGATAAAAAAAAAAGAAAAAAGATAAATAAATAAACAAGAAATATTCTAAAATTATTCAGTATATTGTACAGACGTAAATAAAAATAAAACATCTTAAATTTTAATTATGCCTTTTAAATAAAAACAATTCTCTCGTTGTATTCATAGTAATATTTATTTACTTTTATGCTTGGTATTTTACTAGAATGAATGTTTTTCATTCCTTTCCATTTCTACTTATTAGCAATAAAGTGTAACAAAGAGCAGACGTTTATAGTCCGTTTATTTGTAGCTTTAAAATGTTTACTTTTACAGAAAAAGAAGGGCACTAGACCCATGTATAACCGTACTTGTTGCAATACAGAGCGTAAGAACGCGCGTGGTCCGAAATAGATTATTAATCGAAACAACACAACAAACGCGTCAAAGTCTTCAGACTTAAGCCAGTACTCGTTCGTAGGAAGGGTTACGATTAATCTTTAATCACGATCCATCGAGTATACGCTAACTCGATACACAAAAGAATCGATCGAAGTTTTCGATCTAACGATTTATATTGCAGTGACATAAGTTAAGAGCTCATATCCTTCGAACGGTCCGTCGCGTGCTGTGTATGTGTGTAGATGTGTAAGAGAAATAGAGAGAGAGGGAGAGAGAGAGAGAAAGAGAGAAAGGATAGTAGAAGCATAAATCGATTAGAATAGACGAGATAAGATCGACTGACCAATATGATAAATCGAAAATATCACGAGTGAATAAAGAAATGAAAATTTAAGACGAAGAAAACGCTTTTAGAAATAATATGTAAGTAAAAAAATAATTCGCAATCTTCTTGAAATAAGACTTACAAAGTCTTGATTATCAATAACGTTATCGATTAATTCAATGATAATTTAGATAATTTATCGCTACTTATGTCGTATATGAGAACCATGATATGATTCGCATACGAGTGCAGAAAATGTTAAAAAAAAAAAAAAAAAAAAAAAAGAAAAAAAAAGAAAAAAGAAGAAAGAAAGAAAAACAAGTTCTCTTAATGTATGGAGCGTACATAACCTCATAAATGATATCAGAAAATTCACTCGATACAAAATTTCCACAAATCCTCGTTCACAATAAACTAATATCAAAATTTTCTGCCTTATTATCCTCAGATCGAAGATGTATCATATCAAAAATGTACTTTTTACGATCTTCGAGGATACGTTTTAGAATTAACAATATTTACTTTTTTTTCGGTCGCTTAAAGAAAAAGTATAGAATAATTTATTTGTTATTAATAATTAATATATTCCCATTTAAAAATTGGAATGGGTTATTAGAGAAAACTTCAACGTGTAATGACCTCAATATATAATAATTATCTTTTAACGTTTCAAGTGGGATTGCTTGAAAAAAAGAATCTGAATTCTGGAAGAATTGGTACCAACTGCCGCCATTTTTACATATTTAAGATAACTAATATTACCAAAGAAGGAAAAACATAACGATTGTTCAAGTTAATAGTCATAATTAAAGTTAATAGTTGCAATTTCACATCTGCATATTCCTAGATTAATCTCGACAGTTAATCATCAAACGCCTTTGATATCGTGATCGCGTAACATTACGCACGCACCCAACGTATCTTGTAATTAAATGAGACTATTTCTCGATCTTTTATACATTCACAAATTTTTTGATTATTATTATTATCAATATTACTATTATTATTATTATTATTATTATTATTATTATTATTATTATTATTATTATTATTATTATTATTAAGTTTTTTTTATATGTGAATTTTACTCGCGACTGTTTAATTTCTCCCCGATATATTGACGATATCGAAGAAAGTATATGCGTTGGATCAAGTTCACTCTTTTGATAGCCTCTATTACAAGTTGGAAATTTTTTCGCGTATACATACATACATACTTACGGTGTCGTCGATCATTACCCTTTTATCAAATTCCATTTTACTTAATTAATCTTTGCATCATGTAAATACAATATTACCTATTGTAATCGATTCAGACGAATATCATTAATATTATCAGCGATATTAAAAAAAAAAAAAAAAAAAAAACTATGTTGATGAATCTCTTCGTACTTAGGTTATGTTCATTTTTATAATTGTAACTTAGAATTTTTTTTAAGAATTTCATTCGCATAAATCGATAAAAAGAGTACACGCTGTATATATATATATATATATATATATATATATATATACATATATAATTATCGATTCTCTATTACTATAATATTTAAATATAAATATTACTGATCGCCGTCGTTCAGTATTTGCATTTATTTTCGAATTAAGTCAATAATCACGAAAGTGATCTAAGTCAGAAAGAGCATCGAATTATTCCGAAACACAAAGTGATATGTAATTTAGGACATTTAGGTCACATTCAGGATCATTGACACTATTCGTTTCGCTTTCTCGCAGCACGCGTAAAGTCGTCTTACTTTCTGTCCGTTTCTTTTTTTTCTTTCCTTCTTCTTTTTTTTTTTTTTCTTTTATTCATCATGAGATCAAATATATGCAAGATATAATTTTCACAGATGAATCCAACGTAAGTCTGTCTTATTAGAAGAAATAATTGTTTCGATCTAAGATTAAATATTTCCAACTGAGGTATGAAATCCATCATCGGTCGAGTCGATTAGAACTAAAGGGACTGTTGGTGGTTACGATGAATGATGATGGTAGTGGTGGTGGTGGTGGTAGAGGGAGGATTATCCTTCACGAGTATGCGCCGATGAGAGAGGTGGTTGAAAAAAAAAAAAAAAAAAAAAATAAAAAAAATAAAAAAAAAAAAAATAAAAAAAAATAAAAAGAGATGAGGATATACATACATAGGCGAAATCGTTCGCGGACGATTTGAAAGTAGGGTACAGAGTCGTTTATTCTGTTATTATTTATATACCACAGCAATCGATAATAGTTTACACAAAGGGCGTATGAAAATGTACAACCACATTACAAACTAGCTAAACAGCTATTTTTTGCTGTGAAACAGAACGCTAAATAGGGGAGGGCTCCTCTACAGCAGAACTTGATATTTTTCTGTTTCGTTTTCGTTTTCTTGTTGGTTTGGTTTGTTTTTTCTCCATTCTTTCTTTCTTTTTTCTTCCCCCCCCTTTCTTTTTTATTTTCTTTTCCCGACACTTCTCCTTGACCCAAATAATACCTACACACAAGCATCTCTCTCTCTTTCTCTCTCAATCTCTCTCCTTTTTCCCTTCTCTTTCCTTCTTTTCTGTCTCGGAGAAGCGTAAAAAAAAAAAGAGGCAGTTACAATGAAAAGTCTGATATTAAAATTCGATATAATAATACTTAATTTCTTTCGCAGATTATTATTTATAATATTTTATTATTAGATAGTAATGTTTGCTCTCGAGAAAGAAGCCGTTATTCAGGTTGAATGGGCGTGTTTATTGCATTGACTATTTTATTTATTTATTTAGTTATTTATTTATTCACTCTTGGGAGGGGCTACGTTGTTGTTGTTGATGACGATTATCCTATTTTCTCTTCTTCCCTTTCTTACTTCTTTTTTTTTTCTCTCCATGATTTTCCTATTCTTTCTTTTAACAAACGCGCGCTCTTCTCTTCGACGGCGATGAAAAAAAGGAATCGTAAGCTTCGGTAAAATCAATTTCTATTCACGGAATGCGTTGACTCTTGGTCTCGTTTATTATTATTATTATTATTTTCTTATTTTTTTTTTCTTTTCTCTTTTTCCTTCCTCTTATTGTTGTCGACGTCGTCGTCGGTTTCACGGAGGAACGACGCGATTGATCTCTCTTTCTCTTTATCTCTATCTCTCTCTTTCTTTCTCGCTCGCTCGCTTGCTTGCTTGCTTCCTTCAGGAGAAAGGTTTTCTGTGTGTTAGAGGATTCTTCGTATATACATATACATACACATACATATGTATACAGACGCACGTACACACATATATGTATACATACATATATATATATATACATATATATATATATATGTATATATATACTGATCGTTTTACGCTCGATTTACGCGTATAAACGTTGTAACACCGTTTTATTATCGTGGCATGCGAGACGATCATGCGCGCAGTAAAAAAGCAGGGAAGGAGGAGAAGGACGAGGAGGAGATTAGGGGCCGGGTAATACGAATGAACGAACGAACAATCGAACACACATCGTAGGCTCGATTGACGTTTGTTTGTTTTCTATTGTAAAATGCGTACGGTATACACAATGGAAGTTGTGGGGACACGGATCTTTTCCATCTTTATCTCTTTTCTTCCTCTTCTTTTTCTTCATCATCATCTTCCTCTTCGTCTTCTTCATTATCTTCTTCTCCTGAGGCGCTTGCTCGCTGTATGAATACTGCTAGAACGAGCCGTACATGTTACGACCGTACAGGACCAACAACAACACGCGCACGCACTTTCATTTGAACATTTTTATCACCTTTAATTAATTATGATTTATATTAGCTCAATTTGTTTTGCCGAAATCGCGTTTGTCAACGATATTTTTCGTCGTAAATCACGCTAATTTTGATCGTCTACGGATCTCATAAAAACCGTATACTTTTCTCAATGTTTCTTTTCCTCTCCCTCTCTTTCCTTTTTTTCTTTCTTTCTGTCTTTCTCACATGCATGCATGCATACATACTTACATACAAACATACATACACACGCCCACGCACGTGCAATCACACCCACCTACTATGCTTTCCCTTCTTCCTTTCTCTCCCTGTTTTTTTCTCTCTTTTTTTTTTTTTCTTCCAAACATGCTTTCCAGTCTCGGTGGTAAACCCAAAGGTGTCTGTCTTTACTCTCTTTTTTTTCTTTTCTTTTTTATAGCTTCAGCAATTCTGATGTGCACCGTAACTCGATGTATGTACGCGCGTCTGTATGTGTATATGTATATGTTTATGTACGGATGTATGTACGTGAGAGTCCGTGTGTGTTTACGTGTTTGTGTGGATCGAATGATACGATTATTTTTTTCATTTTCTTTTTGAGTAACCATACGTTGCGCGTGCTTAAGGTCACGCGATCGCTAAAGATCTCCCCTTCCCACTTCAAACTGTCACCTGCTTGAATTGTTTTTTTTTTTGCTTACGAGTTATTAAGAGTTTTTTGCTTTTTTTTCATGTGTCTCAGTTTTATATGCGCAAGACATCACTCACTAAGGCTAGAGTTACGATACGTCCTGATCTTCTACATCCTGCAGCTGCTCCTTTTGCTCTCCTTCTCCTGCAAACGAGAGATAAGAAAGATTAGCGATATGTTTTACTCGCGAAAACTTAAACTTTAAAAATGATTTATTTTATAAATCAAAGAAATACGATTAATTTTAACACGCTTAGTACCGCGCAGATCTCACAATGGTCTTTTATTGGACTGTGAATTATTTGTTTATTATCCTAAAAAGGTCAACAAACTTTTTATACATTTGTATTAGATATCTAAAAAGATAAAAGACACGAGATCTAGATGACGCTCCTTTTGAATATTTTCAACGATGATATATAGTCATTTATATATATATATATTTTTTCTTTTTTTTTTTTTCAAACGAAAATTCTCGAAAACTTTCGAAATGGCACGAAACGCGGTTTTTTTTTTTTTTTAATGCGTTGAATGGCGGGATAATTTCATATAACTTGCTCATGGCGTCGAAATATTGTATAATCGTTCTTATTACTTTCCTTATAACATTGTCGGTTACAATGAACCCCATGGTGTTATTAACAATTACAGGTGAATCCCATGATGTCATTAATAGTTGCAGGTGAATCCCATGGTGTAATTAAAAATTATCGGTGAACCCCAGGGCATTAAACGAGTTAATAGATAATCCTTAAATCGATCATTATCTGAAATATACTAACCATCCCCTTGCATATCCGACGTCCAAAGCGTGAGGTTGTCCCTAAGGAGCTGCATAATTAAGGTGGAATCTTTATAGCTCTCCTCAGACAGAGTATCCAATTCTGCGATCGCGTCATCAAAGGCAGCCTTCGCTAAGCGACACGCCCTATCAGGACTGTTCAAAATCTCGTAATAGAAGACGGAGAAATTAAGCGCTAATCCCAAACGAATAGGATGAGTCGGTGGTAGTTCGGTCATTGCAATGTCGCTTGCTGCTTTGTACGCTACTAGAGAGTTCTCTGCAGCCTCCTTCCTGTCGTTGCCAATTGCAAATTCGGCCAGGTAACGATGATAATCTCCCTTCCTGTGCGGAACGAAAAAATATCTTTCGGTTAGAAAGTACCGTCGATGGTATAATGTGAGGAATTAAAGAAGATCGATGTACAGTATGCGTCACGTGATTCGTTACGCGTCGTATATCTTGCTAATTAATAGAGATATCAAAAAAAAAAAAAAAAAAAAAAAAAAGAAAAAAGAAAAAAAAAAAAGAAAAAGAAAGAAAAAAATAAAGAGAAAATAAAAACAGTAATTATCTGGTATGTTTCGAAAAATCGTTTTATCGAAATATATATGTATTGTCAATATTTTATCTAGATTTGTCTTTATTAAATCGACGATTTGTTGATTTTATTACTGAAAATACAGGTGCAAATGCACACTTGTAATAAGTCATTTGACAGATCGTGTACGGAATAAACGGAACGTATTAGGTAGGTCACGTGACTTATTATGAGTTGATCGACGATCTGTTAGGTTAGGCCGTCGATAAAAAAAAAAGAAAAAAAAAAAAAAAATCCGAACATTTTAAAGAATAGAGCATTCGTCATAGCTAATTATTATTAACTGATATTATTATAAGATGATTATTATCAATACTGCAATATCAACGAAAATCACGTGACACATCCTGCATAATTGTATAATGCATTTTCTTACATTTTGTAATAAAATACTTTCGACTCTCCGGTCGAAGCACATGGTATCAAATGTTTGTCCAAGACACCCAGTATATCAGCACAAATATCCTTGAGCTCTTTCTCCACTTGAGATCGGTACTGACGGATCATCTCCAGCTTACCCTCGGCACCTTTGTTCTCCTCCTTCTGTTCGATACTCGATATTATTCTCCATGATGCCCTCCTCGCACCGATCACATTTTTATACGCGACGGATAGTAGATTCCTTTCCTCAACGGTGAGTTCTACGTCCAGCGAGGCCACCTTCTTCATCGCTTCAACCATTTCTGCAAAATACGACCGGCAAACATTGTCGTCAACGATGATACCGTTAACTTTGAAGACAACATGCTGTCGTCATTATAATTTATCTTCTCGTACTCGTTTTTTTTTTGGAAAAAAAAAAGAAAAAAAAAAAAGAAAGGAAAAAAGAATAAAAAAAGAAACAAAAAGCAAATATTCATAATAAACCTATAATTTAAGATATTGAATCTTTTTATGCCTATCTACATACATTGCTATTCTAATAGGCAACATCGTTCGCTATAATATTTTATATAATAATTATCGTTAATATAAAATTAACAATCTTCTTGATGGATCATAATTGACCTCGTTCCGAGGAAAGATTGTACCGAAGGATTCGGATAATTTGCGTTTTAAACGGTTCTCCGACTTTATTCAAGGTCATAAATCTGCTTCCGCCTATGTAACTTCAATCAAAGTAGTTTCTTGTCGTCCTCACGTCCTTTTCATGCAATTCGAGAACGTTCCTGTAACTCTCAATATTCAATTCTTCCCTACGATCGAATAAGCTCAGATGGAAGAATCGAAAACAATATCAGAAATTTTCGTATACTTTATTTAACTTTTAGCACAGCTCAATTCCGTATGAGAAAAGTTATCGCATAGGAAAGGTACGCTGACATATATTAACCCGCTGACCCTTGAACTTCGTAAAGGTGCTCTCGCTATTCAGGTATTATATCACTGATCATGCGCGAACGATATACTTAGATACTTTTATTTATCGTAGCCTTACATAAACGACTTTTTTCAAATTTCCTCTTATATTCACGTATCATATGAACAAGGATTTTTACTTTACATTCTAAATTAAGATTTCAAGCAAACAAATGATCGCATGGTTTATTAAATTAATAAATAAAAAGAATGTTACAAAGCGATCAAACTCTGCCATCATATTTTCACACTTATCGTCTCAAGAGAATGCCTTTTGTTACGTATAATATCGTTCAGAAATACGTCACCTTAACAACATTAATTATTTAACAATTTTAGCAATATCGAGTCGTAATGGTAATGATAAAGAATTCAAATTATAAATTATACAAAAAGAAACAAAATGAGCTGTATATATTATGACGTTCAAAGGACTTTTCGAATCATACTCATATCACGGTATGACATACGGAAAGAAGATGCAAATATACGCTCACGTGTATATATATATATATATACATTATTGAAATAATCAATCTTGTTAACTTTAGAAGGTTTTTTATTATACTTGTAATATACCAAATACGAATTGCAAATGTATTAATATGCATTGCAATTTCTTTTTTTTGCTTTGCCTAGCAGCTCCATTAAAAGATTATTGACCTTTTTTCTAATTAAAAGTAGTATATGCCTATTGAAATAAATTCCTGATCTAAATTACTACATATTTGTTCGAAGCTTTAATCGTTAATTTATGGAATTAAGCCTGTTAAATCTATAAAATTCTTACATATATATGTATATATATGTATGTTAGAATAGTGATCTATGATCGTTTACCAACGCTTACCAATCTAATGCACACGTATTTTTCTAGATAACCATTATCTTTAATACACCTGTACTTTCTTCCAACGTCCCTTTCATTGATAATACAACAGAATTGAGTAAAACACAGAGTGAGTCACTTGTTGGAAGTCAATGTTTCAATGGATTAGAGAATATATAACAATGAAGGTATACTACTAAATGAGTATTGTATAAGTGTGCAACCGTTCTTAGTGTTTCTTTTTTGCTTGAGAGCGAGATAATGACGTGAAACAAGTGATTCATTCTGTATATAGGGTAAATCAGAGAGTAATAAAAGAATCTAAGAATTTTATGTAAACTGTATTTTTACGTATATTCGAGAAGTTTGTAAAAAAAAAAAAAAAAAAAAATTTGTAACATTTTTATTTGAACAACTTTATATACACAATAAAATTCATGCTTTTTTCTGTTTTTAATGGAGAGAATCTCAATTAAAAAAAAAAAAAAGAAAAAAAAAAAAAAAGAAGAATCCTCGAATATAACGTGCTTTGAAATCTCAATTACGTTTATCAAAGAGTAAAAAAAAGCAAGAATAATCGGGGGGTGGGGGGGATGCACGATTCTTTTTTTCAATTGGAAGGAAACAAGGAAAAATTGTTCTCTCTCTCTCTCTCTCTCCCCCCTCCCTCTTATCCATCAATCGGTGTTAAGTGGGAAGTGAGGAGAAAGAAAAAAGAAAAGAAAAAAAAAAGAAGAATAAAGAACGACAATCCAAGAGAAAGAAACATTTTGATTGGTGCTATGATGGAAGCTGGCAATGGCCGCACACGCTCGGGCTCGTACGAGAGGAGTTTCTGACGCTTACGCGCGACCACCACAGTCGAAATTCGGCGCAGCTCTCCCTCCAAGGATCGATAGCTCGGTAGAAAAAGCAACACATTACCTATGGCGGCGCCTTGCTGCCACAGGACGCGCCTTCTTTCTTCTTCTTCTTCTTCTTCATCCTCTTCTTTTTCCTTGCTTCATCGTTATATTAAAAAGGTTTTGATCGTAGAATCCCCAAGCAACATTTTTCTTTCTCTTCCTTTTTCCTTTTTTTTTTTTCCTCTTTTTTTTCCCCTTTTATCATACTCATAAATGATTAATGAACTTAGAGAACGAGAATAAAAATCATGAAAAGGCGTTATCATTGTCGATCAATAATAAGTTACAACTTCTTTAAACTCGTACGAAATTTTATTTGTATATTTAATTCGTATTTTATTTTATTTTATTACGAAAAATCAATAAACTTTCCGACAATTAAATATATTCCGAATATAAAAATAAATTGGACATCCGCGTTCGATATCAATGGCTATAAAAGAATTTTGTGTATTTTTTAATAATAATAACGATGTAAAAGAAAATTAAAATGTCGAATGGTACACACGAGTATTGACCGTGAATCGTAAATAGTATCTCAAATTTCCATACCATTCGTTTGACGTAATGTTCTCCGTTTTATAACGTTTTAACGAGAACGAGCAGCATAAAAAAAAAAAAAAAAAAAAAAAAAAAGAAAAAAATGAAAGAAAGGAACAGAGAAAAATTCAAAAAGAAAAAAGAAAGTAATAAATAAAACCACGATAAGATACATATTTTAAAAGTAATAACGAGTTTACAGTTTCAACGATGTCCGATCTTTCTCGAAGTGTTTTAATACAATTTTCTTGTCGTGATAACCTTCTAAAAAAATGTAATACGTCGTCTTTATCTTTTGTTATATCATTCAATCCTTTCGAAAATTGAAAATCGAATGTAAATGATATATGTCTTAAAGAATCACACGTTATGTATTACGCGTTACCTTTATCAGGTATTATCGAACCAAATTCGATGTTATCCTCGATAGATAGCATCTCCTCCCGTTCGTATATTTTCAATTATTTTCAGATTATTTCAATTTTAAAGGAGTTATAAGAAAAAATTTCTCTCTCTCTCCCTCTCCCTTTCTGTCTCATCTTTGGCATGATAGATTCGAAATGGTACGATATATCAGACGATAAAGATAAATACATTTGAAATAATATTTAAGACGAGAATTTATTTAATAAATCTTTTCAAGCTATATATGTATGTAAATCGAATATTATAAAATCATTCTCAAGAAAAAAAAAGAAACAGTGTAATTACATATATATATATATATATATATATATAATATTATATATATATATATAAAAGGTAAAGGTAAAAAAGAGAAGAAATTCACGAAAAAGTATATCGGAATCGTTAGCGACGGAATTACGAGGAACGAAGTATACCGGCCGAGATATACGGAAACGTAAGGTAGCGGGCGCAGCAGATCAATACTTTCCTTCGGCCGTGGTCGCCCTCTGCCTCTTTCGCTCGACGCTCGTGACTACCCCTCAACTTTAGCTCCGCTCTAACAGTTCTCTCACCCATTCTCTTTTTTTTCTCTCCTTTCTCTCTCACTCCTGCAACCCTCGGATTTACCCTTCTCTCTCTTTCCTTTTTCCTCGCCCGAAAGGAAAAGATAAAGAAAAAGTATCATATGTCGGGCTCCTTCGATTCCTTCGTCTCCTCTCTTTTGAACGTTTCGTTTCATCTCCTCTCTTCATGTTATTCTTTACAAGCATAACACCCAGAGACAGGTCAATATCACAAATTTTATTTCTACGATATATCTTAGGTTCATACATTGGCAAGAGAGCCAATCAACCAATGACGAATGAATGATATTTATCCAATGCAGAATATCAGAATGTGCGACCTTTTTTACTTAGATATTTTCTTTCTCTTTTTTTCTCCTTTTTTTTGTATTTTTATCTCTCGTTACTCTTTACCATCTATCATTCTTCTCATTCTACTTGTCGATATATAGATATCACGCGAGAAACATTAGCCCCCTTAGGATCATTAGCAGCAGCAATTCCCCTCCCTCCCGCCCTTCCTCCTACCATCCTAACCTATCCCATTCCACGCACGATCGATGAGTGACTAAGCAGGAGGCGTTTGACTCGCGCTTGCCATTCCTACGACGTTTCTACCAAGGAACCTTTACATACATAAACGCGTTCGCTCATGGAAAAGATGAAGAAAGTACGGCGCTAACGTACTTAGCAGAACTTTCCTTTGAACTTTCTATCAAGCTCCAAGTCCAGTATTCGTGCGAATAATATGTATATAGGTGTATACTGGATTTTATATATATATATATATATATATATATATATCCATGAACTGAACTAAATATATATAGTATATAGTGCATATGCATAGATATATGTATATAGTCACCAATATTATAAACGCGTACATTCACAATAGCATACATAGCATAGGACATATGTCGTACGTCGTGAATGGAAGTAAAAGTATCAAGCACGACTAGTAACGAGAAACGAAGTTATTTCTTCTCCTTCTCCTCCGCCCTTACTTAGAGAAAGACACCTACGCCATTTTCAAATATTTTAAGAGGACGAAGATAGCAGAGAGAAGAGCAACTGTGCGAGGAAAAAGGCAAAGGGTCGCCGAAAAGGAAAGCAGGAGAATTTCTGGATAGGTAGGTAGGTAGGTAAAAAAGGGAGAGAGAGAGAGAGAGAGAGAGAGAGAGAGAGAGAGAGAGAGAGAGAGAGAGAGAGAGAGAGAGAGAGAGAGAGAGAGAGAGAGAGAGAAAGCGAAAGAGAGAGCACAGAAGAGAAGGCCGAAGGTCGAGCCGGTCCCGTCGATTGGTTGTACGATTTCTCTGTGTTCTTCAAGGCCAAATGCCACGAGCGGTACACGCGTTACTACGTGTGTCCGTCGTAGTAAAAGCCGGCATCGCGGCTTTTTAAAGCGAATCTTAACTTCTCCGTTGTCGATCTATGCGTCACGCTGTACGGTGAAGGACCGACTTGTCTGGTTATCTGGACGATGAGGCCCCTCAAAGTGCCGAACACAGTACGCCTAGCAACGCTACCTCGCCGTTGCTCCAGCGCTGACGACGTCGCGAGCGAGCGAGCGAGCGAACGAACGAACGAGCGAGCGAGCGAGCGAGCAAACGAGCGTGTGTGAGAGAAAGAGAGAGAAGGAAGGAAAGAAAGAAAGAAGTAGAGAAAGGTAAAGAAGAATAGAGAGAGAGCGAAAAAGAGAGAGGAGAAAGAGAGAGAAGGGGGAGGAGAAAAAGGGAGAGCCGCAGGATCGTCGATATTCCTGAACAAGCTTCCCCGCTATCGTCAAGAATGAGAAATGACATGAGCCATCGAAAGAAAAAAAAAATTTCATAGCTCGCCGGCTTCTTTTTTATGAACCGGGCAACGTCTCACGCTTGACGTTTCTTCCGCGACTTTTGACAGATCTCGCGAGGTTCATAGCGATTATATGTTTCCTCGGAAATCTCGTTCCGACTTCATTTATCGAATTTATGGAAAAGAGGAGATTCATAATTAGAGAGAAAGAGAATGAGAGGTAAACGGTTGAATGGGCGGGTTTAATGTAGGAGAGCCGAGCAGTCCCACTCTCCTACCGATTTTGTCGATTTCCATTTTGACCCAGGCCGGCTCCCTTACCCAGAAAAATATCCACTCACCGTCATAGCGTTCGGCTTGTTCGGCTAGTTTCGCCTTGTAAACATTGTCCTCCCGTTCCGACATCTTGGATGCGTGTGGATTTCACGAGTAGTCAAGGGCTTTCAGGGAAATCTCACGAATTGCTTGTTTCACCGAAATACGTACACCTCCTCGCACAGCCACTCGCAAGCTCACTGACCAAGATGGCGGCGCCCGCCAACAATCGAAAGCAGTTCCCAACTCGCGCAGACTCCGCAAGACGCTCTGTCGCATGGCGCATGTTGAAGCCCGTGTATCATTACGCGTGACGTCACTGTTAGCAACGCCCTCATCAAGGCTCGCGGATGAACTATCGTCCAAAAGGCAAAAAAAACTAATTTTCTCTACATTGATTCGTTTCTTACGACGATGATCCTCTCGATTAAATCCTGATTTTTAATAGAGACATTCTTTTCTTCTTCTGCTCTCTGATTCTCCATGTTTTTTGTCGATAATCATTATAAATCTTTTTTATGAGAAGTATGTATGCGTGAATGCTCGATAGATGGCACTCGTGTATTCGCATTTTGTCTCACATTTCACTATTGTACGCATTTATTTAAATATACTAAAATATGCGTTTGATTTACTATGCAATATAATTATTCCTCCAATCATTGAAAACATTTTTCTTGTATATCAGAATTGCTCATAACTATAACCCCGCGAAATTCGAAACGTGAAGTAGATGGCATTCGTGTCATTCTTCCTAAAATTCATTGACGTACATCAAAGTCAAATGTATGTACATTGTGTCTATATAGATATATATGTACATTCATGTATAGATATAATCAATCGTTAATACACGGTTCATCGAATTTAGAGAAAAGGGCATGTTGTCATGATCTGTTTCTGAAACATTTTAAATAAACAATTTTCAATTGAAAAATTTGCATATATCCTAAAGATTAAGGAAAACAAATGGGAAATGCGAGGTGTAATCCAAATGCTACAAAATTATTGTTTTGTAGCGAAGCATTTTGTATTTGTCGTTCCACACGATTGGCTAATGTACAAGCATTATAATCCAAACATTTTTTTTCTATTCGGCTTATCGTCATAGGTTTTTAATTTGTTTCTTCTTTTAAATTCTTTATTTTATAACTAATTTATATTTATATGTATACAGATATATCATTTTTCTCTGAATATTATTTTAACTATTAAAAGTATGATACAGCCAGACTTAAAATAACAATAATTTTAAATATTGGCTGCAAGCGGGTTAGTCGTGTAGTTTGACAATCGGCTTGGCGATCACACACTAAGAACGAAACAACCGATATGCTTCTTATATAGAGGGATATATAATAAGTTTTATTAACTGTTATATGTACATACGGACATACATACATACATACATATGCACAACTTACGCGGATAAATCGCTCGCGTATGCCTGTGTATGAATGTGTGCGTGCGATAATTTTCTTTATATATATATAAGAAATACATATATATTTACTTAGTATTTTACATGTTTATATATATATATATATATAATTTATATATATATATATATATTATTATTATTATTATTATTATTATTATTATTATTATTATTATTATTATTATTATTATTATATCATAGTTTGGAAAGAATCCGTAGTAGTGACGAATGTTGTGTTTATAGTTTAATATCTTATTTTCTGCAAATTGTTTGGAACTTATAATCTCTTAAGACCGCTTCTTTGAATATGCTTCCTTTCTTGGGTTCGATTCCAGTTTATAAATCCGTAATCGTTGCCTCGACATAATGGGCTTGTATCGGCTCAGTCAATGACACGCCTTCTCAATATTTTAGAATGTTCATTAGGCGTGCGGGCATCGTGAATTTGGAAGCTTCAAAGTTTCACTCGCTTGCCCACCGAATCTGTTTTTTATATGTTTAAACTTATCACGAGTCACCCAATGTATTTTCCGAGTTAAGCCCATTTTAGCATTTCCACGACTACAACACAGATTCTAGTGGCACATTCAGGAACGTTTCTTCAAATCACACGAATTGAAGTGGTTATTAATGTCACCCCTTATTTATCCGCGTAAAGATTTGAAACGTGGCAGTCAGACGAACGCAAAGATGTAAAAGCAACATTTCTTTTTGATTCCTTTTTCTTGATATATATATATATTTTTTTTTTCTTCATTATTTTTATTTTTTAGTAGAGGTTTCAATAGAGCCAAATGAGGGCACCATCTCGCTTAAAATATATGCAGCAACGCTTTCACAATTTGAATTCTTTCTTTTATTCATTTGCAAATATCACATCATCGCGTGAAGCATATGACATACGTTTCATAGTCTGCATAAGTACTTTCCGCGATGTATATGTAATAAAATATATTAAGAAATTACATTCCTATAATATGATAGAATTTTGTGAAAGCTTAAATATAATAAAGTTAATAAAAATAGGAAACCCACATGATATTTCAATGTCTCTATGATGCATTGCTAATACTGAATTACATGAATCCAAATTGTTAATTTTTTGTGAGAACGGTACGAACAGTCGTTAGTAAATTTACTACTGGAAAATTGCTATTCTAATTATACAATAAAATAATATATGTAAGTGTTTTACAAATAATCACGATGTTTCTTACTGGTGACATTTTTAAAGATTAAAAAATGCTTGCTCATCGAATAGACTTCAGCAATGAGATTCGAAGAACTCGTTTTAAAAAAATCACGCAATATGGACGACGATTGCTTCGTAAAATTTTACAACGACCGATCAAATTAGCGAGATAATAGGAAGGACATAGCTGAGGAAGAAAAAAATAGGAAAGGCAGGTAGCAGCACGGTCATGACACAAAAGTACAAAACGTACGATATATATGTCATATTCGCAAGCGTCAACTTTTGTTCACTTCATTGGAAGAAGTAAAGACTATACCACACCCAATAACAATCCCAATATCACGTTCAGCATATTTATGAACATTACTCTTCGCGTCCGTGATATCTACTGCTAGTTATCTTCACGTTAAAAGATCCAAACTTTTCTTTACTATAAATGGGCGGTCAGATTGTAAACTGATATATTACAGACTAAAATATGTTTGGACATCTCGACCAATCGCCTTTGTTCTTACACTCCCAATATTGTTCACTATACATGTAGCAAAGACTATCTGTGTATGGATCCTGCTGTTTCTTAAACCATAACGGTTCCCAAGTTTCATAAGGTAAACCTATAAAACAAATACTCTGGATTAAATAATATTAATTCATTAAATTTTTGAAAACAATTGTATGATGTCTTTATACCTTGTGCAGTAGCTTTTTCTGCTTCATGTTCACGATAACGCCGCGCAGCCCTCTGTTTCTCTTCGAGTCGAAGTTTTTCTGCATTAGCTTCATCCCATTGTCCATCTTCCATTAATCTCTGGTCAGGTCTTAATCGGGAATCTGTAGGAGCTGTGCCATCTTCTGGCTCGTTAAGCTGACAGGCCAGTTCCGTGAATGAGTAATATCTTTCGCAATCCTCACTGTCATAATAAAATTACAAAAATGGATGTTTAATATAAAAAATATTATCTATTAATACAATAGATACAAACGATTACATTTTTTAATACTTACGGAGGCATACGTCGTTTCCAAGCTAATATGTATGGCCCTGTTTTATAAACAGGATTGTCTGGAGCTCCCGATGTACTAATGACAGGAGCAATTTCAATCTTTGAATCCCACGTACCTTGAACCACCCATTTCACCTCTTTATTTGAATTCATAACAACGCCTTTAACTTTACGTTGATTATCTCTTGAAAAATATGAATATGGTATATATTTTAGATGGCACTTGATACCGTCTTTATGATTCACAATATCCATATCACCACTTTGATCAACCCATAATTTTCCAACTATTATATTGTGTACAGTGGTTGTTACTTTACGCCATGTATAATGTTGTCGTTCTGCATTAAATTCTAAATGAGCAGTACCCAAAGGGATTACCTGCAGAATATGTAGATGTAGAAAAAGGAATCCTTTAACTTTGCAAAATAAAACAGATATGTAATAAACCTATTTACCTGAAGATACTTTCCGCGAAATTTAGAAGCCATGGTGAACTCTTGCCAGCAACGCCATTTCCTACCTTCACAATGTTGAGCTAACATCGGAGGATGATGCGAAACTTGTTCAGAAATCGCTCGCCAACCGAGATCATCTGTGCGATCGCATTCATACGTTTCACCTAATAATGGATTAAAAGGTTTGCCTGTTCTACTGGCAGTTGTAGAATAACTAGAGATAGTAAATGCAGCTACATAGGCCATTTGTTCGTAGCTGTCGGTACATTCTGCTGCTCTGTAAACACGAACATTATTTTCAACTGTTAATAATTATTAGATCTTTAGAACACTTAACTGAATAATTTACTGCTTAGAAAAAAAAAGTTAAATAAATACATGATGTACCTATCAAGAATCTCTGCATATTCATAATCTTCTGTAAGCCTCTGAAGCATACTAAGCGGTTCTGAGAAATTAACAGGCATAGGAATTTTTGATAAATCTTTACCGATACAATTTTTCATAATACTCCATAGGTTTAAAGGATAATTAGGTTTATCAGGTACTCTAGTTCTTCTTTTTCTATTAGGTGTAGTTGCTAACCCGGTGCCACTGCCGCCGCCATTGTTGGTTTGCCAAGCCGTCTATATATTAAAAAAAATTTTATATATTTTAAACATTTTAATCATATATTATTTTGAATAGTTACATTATCCAGCTCGTCTGTATTTGTAATAGGAGAAGAAGGTTGTACTACTGTAGAATCGGTCACAATAAGAAATGACTCTGCTCCAGCAGAATCAGAAACTGGCAAAGGTGTTGGATCACCTTCAGAGCTAGAGCCATCATCACTTCCTTGAGAATCAGTACGATCCCTTGGGTGAGATATTGAATTAGTTGAGGCTACTCCTGGAATAGTCAGTGTAAATGTATCCGACTCTTGAGCATCATAAAACTCTGCATTATCTTCTTCGTCTTCTGATGGAGAAGTGGTTATCGCAGAATCTTTAAGAAAAAGTATTTACCATTTAAGCATATGTTATAAATATATATTTATATATATAATTAGTATATATATAATATATATATACATAAAATCGTAATTAGTAAAGCTATATAATTTACTTAAATAAACTAAATTCTATTTTTAAAATGTTCATTAAGATATGTATTATATATTGTTTGTATCTATATATATATATATATATATATATATATATATATATATAGATACATACAATGAAATGTATTAATTCATCATTAATTAATCAATATTTTTCATAAAGCACAATGAAACTTCAAACAAAGAACTTTAGAAAGATGTATAAAATAATATTATGATTTAAACGGACAGAATACGATTACAAAGATTACCGAAATCAATATTACTTTTATATCTTTTCATGGGCACAACCTATTCTGATTTAAGTAATTTAATTTACTTTCGAATGAAGTAAATTTTAATACAATGCACACTTTGACTAATGCTTTCCAAACACAAAAGCGAGCACTTGTAATGTACTGATCGGTATGAATACTTGCATATCATTAAATTATTACTAACCTATTTAAAATTATATATTATACAAAGATAACGCGACAAGGTTATGACAAGTCACGAGATTGGTTCACAAAACCAAGAATTTGGATCTTTGAAATTTTCATCGACGCTGCGTTTCTATGAATCGTTATCTATATAAATATACGTTCACACTTTGCCTTTCAATTATTGCTTTGACATCATCTATGATTTCATCTATCATGTATTCTGAACATTAAACTACCGATTTAATACTTCTTTACTTCAAATTTTACGATAGATTCAACGAAAATTCTATTAACGGAAATGATAAAAATATCAATTTACAAGGCCATCTGTGCCTAATTAAACACAAAATTTAAGAGAAATGAAAGCATATTTAAACGCTTTGTAATACATTCACACACTTACACAGATAAACCACATGATCACTTTAGATAGCAATCAATCACATACAGATGTAAATCTTTGCGTGCAAAGTCCTGCGCTATGCGAGAAAATCGTCAGCGCAAAGCAAACATAGTGAACTGCCATCTATACTCCAATACAAAAGACCGCGAATATTCGAAATCTCAGAAAAAATAAAAATCGTGAATGATAAGAAACAAAAAATTAACCTTCACCAAAGGAAAGATTTAAAAAATAAAAAAAAATAAAAAAATGATGCATGTACATTTTACAAAAATGTATATAATATCAAATTTTCTAATTTGAATTAGTAACTCTTTTAAAGGGCATAAAAAAGCACACATTAGACATAATGTAAGTACACATACACTCCATCTTATTTCGAATTACCTTTCAATTAATGTAAAGGGTAGGAATTTTAGAAAACAAGCACACGCGATTTTATAATATAAACTTAATAAAAACTTACTGATAATTTACTTTGAAATAAAAATAAAAATTCCTAGTGAGGCTAGACTTTTGTTTACAATAACATTGCATAATTATTACATTATGAAATATTAACATCACGATAATTTTTTTGATATATCAAAATCTTTATAACTTGTTCCCGCACGTTTTTTCTTTGACAATTAATGTGATTAAAATTCAGGCCAGTATTGACTATTGATTATATCGTTAAAAAATTGTAGCATTTCTTTCTGAATTAATAAAAATGATTAAGTTATGCAAAAATAAAAAGTAAGCATGAAGTCAGATTTAAATACATTGCAATGTAGGCACGATCGAAAATGATAAAGTTCAATGTGGTTATAAATAAAAGCAAAAACACTACTAATTACATTAAAAAAAATAAAATATATGAAATTACGGGAAGGTCTGTGTCCTCCCGCTGGTGTCGCCGAGGGAAGCGCATGTTGTGCAGCTTCTTCCAGGTTTGAATGCTGTCTAGCTAACTGTTCAACCATTCTCTCTATGCGCGCCTTTTGATCGCGTTCATGTTGTAACATTTTCTTCCATTTTGGTTCCTGTTGCTGAGCTAATTGTAAATATTCATTGCTTGCCTGAAATCATAATTCACCCTACTTTCTAAAAATACAGGGCTATGATATGTAACATAAAGTAGTTTATATACACATCACATACAGAAGATAATTTCAATTATATCTTAAATTACGTATATATAATCAATAAACAATATTGGTATGGAAATATAATATTATTATGTATTTGCAATAATGCAAAGTTTCCATTTAAGCTATAAAGGAATACCATTAACTATTTCATCTTTTATTTAATTGCATACCTACGTAATATTATATCCTGTTGATGTTCGTTGAGTTAGTATTTCTTTAAAACTCTTAATAATTAATAAAGTCAACTTTATTTCAAAATTATAGAAAAAAAAACGGATAGATTGATTAAAAGTTAATTGAATTAATTAAACTGAACTTACGTTAATCATAGCATTAACAGCAATACGGAAGATAGTAGCTTTCTCATTCACAGCTTTAATTTTGGTTATTAGATCAGGATATAATGGTTCTAATGTTTCCAATTCATTCAAAGTTCGTTGAAGGACAGATCCTCTTTTGGCGATTAAATCATTACAAGTCTGTAGATCTTCCAAACGTTGATTCAAATCTTTGACAGCAGTCCCCTGTTCTGTCTTTTGATTGTCGTTATCTTGATACTCTTCTTCTTCCTCGTCTACAAATAAATATTTATTAAAAATGGATGTAGAGGTTTTCTTATTTCGTCTATCAAAAACAAAAAAAGTTATATAAAAAGGCTTGAAAATTAGGGAAAATTAGGGAAAATTAGGAATGGTTTCAATCGCAACAAAATTCTATAGAAATGAATATCTTACTAAGATGATGTATTCCTCATGAAATGAGATTGAACATAGGATGAATTTTACAGTGGAATCATACAGACCAGATTCTACTGCTTGGATAGCCTTGGCCTTCGCCAACTCGAGGGCCGTGACCCATTGTTGACGCTCTACTTCCGTCGCTGCTTTTATGTGAAAAGTTTGTGTACCGCCATTGCTTACAACAAAAGTGCAAGCATCTACGGTGTGTATTAAGGCCCCATGCATGGATATCGTGCCCCGGCATGTATGAGACATCTCCGCCGGATTTCTAAACAAAGAATAAAAATGCGACAGTCCCTTGAACAGATTCTTTAATTGTTAGAAAACCGAATGACACAGAAAAAGACAGACGTGAGTTTGCAATTCGTTTTGCGGTATATTCAAGGTTTATCCAAGCTAAAACTCAACCTCGTCCCATTAAAACTAATGTCGATTTGTCTGCATTAATCTGTGACACTATGGCGCAGTGGATATAGGAGACGCGTATATATGAATTAGCATATAATTGATACTTTTAAAAAAGCAAACCCACAACCAAATTCTTCCTAACAATACCATTTCTATTTGTCTACGCTTACGAAAAAGAAAAATCCCATATTTTATATTAAAAATAATATAAGCAACGCCGAGACGAAGGTCATGTATTACGGGAGGGTAAATAAATCCGTTCAATCATCGTTTCATGCACTTTAAATCAATCGAGTTAATTCATCACGTAAGACTTATACGACTTTATATGGAAAAGGAACAGATCATGCTGACGTGTAAAAAATATAAATTGCTGCATATCGTCCACAATAGTTAATGGAAGCGGATCTGGTAATTAAAGATAAAAATTTTTTTTAAATTTTCTTATCTTGCCGATATCGCTTGGAATAACATGATGAATATTATTTCAAAAATATCGTATATCATAATATTATAGTGTAGATTTTTTACAATACTCATTTGTACAATATAAATTATACTATTGTTTTATTTTGTTACTTAGTTTTTTGAAAAAGTATAATACACTTTTTCTTATTTAATTTAATTCAAAATAATGCCCAGGTATATACGAACTTGAATTATTTTGTAAGAGTATTATAAAAATAATATAAAAATATAAGTATAACGATAAATAGGGAAGGCACTGACCAGTAGGCTGTCCAATAACTTTATGTAGATCGTTAGATCTCAAAAATAAATCTTCTAAATTTAAAACAATTCTACTAATAACTCCTCCCCCCCTGAATTCGACGCAATTATTACTAAATTTATAAGATACAGCAAATAAGATTAAAATTTAATTTATTATAATAATCAACAGAAGCATTTTTTAAATTGCGCACACAATTATGCACGTACGTACATACACGCATACGCCACCAAGGAAACGCATAAATGTGTAGGTCTTCGGGTGACGAACGCTTAAAAATTTTTATACAAAATATATGTGCGTATACATATATGTAGTTTATGTGAATAAATATGTAAATTACGTATGTAGATATTGAAATGTGTTTAGGTATATGGGTATTATGATATTT
The DNA here is from genome assembly GCF_912470025.1 of Vespa velutina. NCBI lineage: Eukaryota > Metazoa > Arthropoda > Insecta > Hymenoptera > Vespidae > Vespa > Vespa velutina. The sequence continues at coordinate 6,310,656 of NC_062191.1, forward strand.
TTACTGGTGTAATATTACATGTATAACAATTTATCAGTTATAAAACATCAATTACAAGTCAAGAAAAAAAGGAAGCAGGTGAAATTATTAGGAATGCTGGCGACCGCATTAACATGTAGCAGAATGGAATGCGAGGAATTTTTTAGAATGAAATGAAACTAACATTTCTTTTGTCTCCTTAATTACAATTCGTTTGAATGAAAGTCAGGATATTTCGACGTTTCGATAATTTACTTACTCGGAGGCTCTGCCAGCTCTCCGCTTGCGTCGCGTTGATATCTTTGGCCCCCCTGTTGGTTCAGCCCTAAACAATCCATAAAACAAATAGACCCCGTTCACATTGTGTAAAATTGTCAGAAGCGAAATTTACGTTTCGTAATTTCCTTCTACCGTAATTGGTATTTCGTGATTGTAATTTTTTAATTAAGAAACGAAGGATCCTAAGCGACACAAGTTTAACTTTTGAAAACGCGATAATAGAAATTCTAGTGATCATTGCGTGAACATGATCTGTGTGAAATAGGCTTCCCAATTTTGTGTTTAAAAACGAAGTGAAGACAGAGTATTGCATTATTATTTGAAAAGATATTGCAAACTCAAATCACATAACTGTGCCAAGCGGGAAAATATTGAAAGTCCTAAAAATGCAGTGCAAAGTTCATTGTAAAACACGAGATCGCCAACTTCATAGACGACATAAACATCAATAGACGATAGCTGTTGTGTGTTATTATCATTCTTATTTTACATATGCATATCAAGAATGCATTCGGCGATATTTTTCAGTTCAGATATTAAATAAAACAAGTTTATTTTCTATATTAAATATTCTTATAAACAAATTTATATTAACAATCTCGCGTGGAAACTGTAAAAAAGCATTGAATAATTTAATATGCCATCTTATAAAATCAACTAAAAAAAGAGGCAAATATACAATAAAATTCATCTGATGCGCGTATCCAAATATAAGCAGGCGAGACAATTCTCATTATCTAAGCACGAGGATGTTTAGATTGGTCAGCACATATAACTTTCTCCTGGGCATGTTATATATCACATATCATATTTACATCTTTCTCCTTTATCAGGACTTGTTAATATTTCTGTTCAGATTTTATACAAATTTAAGAATTTAATAATTTTACATTATTTTATTTATACTACATATTGTAGAATTTTAGTATGTATTCCCATATGTGCATGCTTTAGATATTATTTATGAACAAGAAAATTGGGATATAAATGCTGCGATTTTGGTTTTAAATTTACTTGGATAAACCATCATGTCAAATGTACAGTTATATCTGCGTAGGTTTCTTACAGTCATGCATTGTTTTATATAATGCCAATTTTAAAACAATTACTTTTATCATTTATGCTATTCATATTTCAACAAAAAAAAAAAAAAAAAAAAAAAAAAAAGAAAAAAAAAAAAAAGAAAATTGCAGGCATGTTTATCTATCATAATATATAAAATGCAGAGCTGTTCCAATACATATTTCTTAACATAAAATATCTAGCATTTACATTATAATACTACTTAATAAAAGATCAGTATTTTATCAAATATTACAAATATTATATAACATAATAAAAAAAGAAAAACAAGAAAAGAACAAATTACCTGATATTTAAGTTCTAGTGTTATTAAGTATGCATAAAAAAATTGTAATGTAATAAATTAAATAAGCAAATTGTGTAAAACCAATGCTTAAAAATCAAATGGATCTACTGCAAAATTATCAAAAAAAAATAATAATTACATTAATTTATCTGCCACAAAGGAAAGTTTTCATAAATCAATCAATGTGTCAAGATCACACCGACATTTTGTATATACAACTGTGTTTTCAGATCCTTCATTACTATGTTTCTTATTATAGTTACATTTTTAATAAGTTCTTTTTATATGTCTGTTCATGATAATTTGTAAACTTCATGGATATTTTAATGATCCATAATGTAACATACATAGAATATATGTAATACTATTTTATTTGAAGCAACACTTACAATGTCATCAAAACTTTCCTTATGTTCATTGGAACAATGGACTAGTATCCAATGATACTATATAATGAGTTATATGCAAAGTAGGTTTATTTCTAAATCATCAATATGATCAATAGGGTCATAACCTAACACTGTAGAAGGAAAAGCTCTGCTTTTTGTCAAAGTTACTTTCTATCCTACAGAAAAAACTTCATCAGACAACAATCAGCATGAGTAGTTGTACAAATTCCTCGTTATTTAATCATACGAGCTAGGAAAAACAGATTAGTAAAGGAAACAGTGATTTCACTACGGACTACCTGTAATATGACAGAAGGCCGTTTGACAGGACAAACCATCTTCTCTGATAACCTTTCAAGTAATTGGTCCACTTAAAAAGCCATCCTTTCATTTCCTGTGTTCCATGTTGAGCCTTTGAATCACCCATTTTCTAATATGTTGCGTGCTTACACGCGTTTCTCCTGAAATTACAATGCGCTCCAATATCTGCATACACATCACCCGTCTTGTACAGCCACCATTTTGATATCCTTCGTGCCCACAGAAATTCTGCGGTCTGAGATTGAAATTTCGTATTTATATACAATTCTTAATTTGATATTACCAACAATAAGTAAACAATTTCAACGTGCCTTGAGATCACAATTTTTTTAAAACACAGTATGGATTCCTTTTTGTACGGCGTGATAAAGCCGCCACGTTCTTGTGTGACGGCGCCTAACCTTTATTACTATCTATCTGACGTAACATATCTTTCTTACTAAGAATGTGTGAGGGTATAGAAACGCATACGCGAGTAATTATATGAGACTCTCGGATTTTTAGTTAACTACGTCAGGTAATAGCAGTTAATATTTATTACGTGTATTTTTTGCTTCTTCTCAGGAGTCCTCTTCTGAGGTGTATTAGGCACGATATCTATTGATATACTAATGCATACATTATTCTTACTGATCATTGTATCCTCTTAGTTGAAGAATTAAGTAGATTATTACAATGTAATAATAGCCAATAACGAGACATATTGTCCGATCAATTCATAGAAACAACTATAGAAAATGTACACGTAACAAGTTATTATTCATATAAAAATCGATATAACTCATATAAAAAACGATAATTAAATTTGAATTATGGACGCTTTTACGCATGTCTATACAATTTTTCAATGCAAATTATATAAAATTTTTGTTTATTTACCAATTCCAAAATTAATTCAACACTTTCAATATATTTTTCAATTTTTTTTTTTTTTTTATATTATGTGATAATTATAAATTTTTAATGTAAAAATAAATTTTATAAGAATTTCTTTTCAGAGTTTATTAACTATCTTATTATTTATTTATGGAACATTATTAAAATAATGTATGATAATTATTAATTAGCTAAGATATTATATTGATCTTAAATCGATAAAATGAAAAACAGTTCTTATGTAATATAGTATATTGATTAGACTAGCGAAGAATTACGTAGATGTTCAACACAGATACTATTCATGACTATATAAAATATATCAGTTTTCATATTTATCGCGTATCGACCTTTAATCGTTCTCAAAACTAATCAATTTTATACATTTATTCGATTAGATAGATTATATGATAAATATAATTATTTATATAGTTATTATTTATATGCTAAACTATTGAATTTGCTTTAAAATACGCTCCAATAGCCGAATGAAAGTATAAAACCTTATCCAATCAGCAAAATGTTACATCACAAAGATGGCGTTCGAAAAGTTTGCTTGCTTTACTCATTGGTTACTTTTTGTAAATCGATGCGTCATATATATTTTACATCCATACAATATAGAGTCTCATATTTTTACAAAATCAGAAGAAATATTTTCAAATAATAATATCAAATTAATAATTTTTTTGATCTACTGATGTAAGACGAATTCATATGACGTATTACCTTATCCATACATTTTATTATAATAAAAATTAATATTTAAATTAATATTATTAGTATTTCACAAATCATGAACATTTAATTTTTCCGAAATTAAATAATTTAGATTTTAATATTATATTAATTTGTTCACCTTATTGTACATCTTATTATAGCAAAGAGAAAGGATTATGTTTGTTCGTTTGTTCTACTTCCACGTAAAGATTCAATGAACCTTAAAATACGTTTTGCTGTCATTTATGTTCAGTCATCCGATACTGTCATACTTTTTCTTCTAATTTGGAAGAATAGCTTTGTCAAAATTTTTCGCCGGACTGTACACGTCTGATTTATCAAGGGGAAATAACACTTCAGGGGAATGACTTTCTCCCTTTCATGACCTCTTTTTTCGAATGACACAATAGTATCGATATCGCCGATTACTATTGAATAGAAAAAAATATATTAAGACACTGTCTTTGTTAACAGCAGTATGTATAATGATTGGATATTATTCTGTTCGTATGATGTTATTGCAAGCATAACTAATTTCATGTATTAAGTGACAAATTTTTTTCGCAGTGAGAAATTTTTTTACTTATCGTAATTATTTTCTGTAAATTTAATCTGATCCGTTTTTGAAAAACTCGTCAAAAATAATTTGTCTTTGTATCTTCTTTTGAACAATGCACATAATAAAAGAAGTAAAAACTATAAAGATATTCAAAGGCTATTACTATTTCGACGTTACCGACGACATTAAAAAGCGCGCTTAAATATCTCTGGAGTTAAGTATCTGAAATATATATTCAAGAACATTCAGTACGGAGTATACCACGGAACGTAACGGTAAGAATAGAAAGTAATTGTTTCGAATAATTATTGATGAAAGTAAGGGAATGGTATGGTATTTATAATGCGATCGAATAGATTGTCCAAGATCGTATGATAGATAGTAATACTTATGAAATATCTTTTGTCATAACGTCTTATCAGATATTTTCAAAAAGAAATTTTCCTATCAAATTTATTTGTCATTAAAAATAATTAATATTATTAAAAGGGAGAAAAACCCAAAGGTAGCAGTGAAACATAATAAGAATTGATGTTAAATAATAAAACTCGATGTTAAAAGTCAAATACATTGAATAATAACGAAATCATATGTTACGCATGCGCAAGTGAATGTAATGAGTGTAAAAAATTGCCTAGCGAGTCCAGCATCACTGTTCGAAAATTATAATAAGAAGGACCGCGTGGTTCGTGATGGCCGATAAAGGAAGAGAGGATTTGTTGCAACAAGTGAAAGAACAAGGAGATCTTGTACGAAAATTAAAAGCTGCTAAAGGAAATAAAACTCAGGTATGCTCACACTGTCAACGATGTTATACATTAATTAATAATCACTTTTATCTGTGCGGTACATATGGTGGATACTCATAAGTTAACGTTTTTGCTTCTATTTGTAATATAAAATAGAAATATTAAGTTGCGATGACTTGATGTAAAACTTACATACTTTTCATGGAATTATGAGATATTGTTTTTATCGTGAAATAGGTCTTTCTATATTGAAAAGTTTAACACGATCATAGGATGTAATCAATGTTTATAATTAGCATAATATTTTTTATATTTAAACTTTTAATCGCCGATCCTATGATACTACGCGTTCATGGTAAATATTTGATTAATCGAAGATTTATCATTTGTTTTATCATAACAAAAATATAATGATGAAATAGAAATGTTTATTGAGACATGAAATGAAATTGAATATTTTTGTAGCAAGCTTTAATTAATTCTATTCAATTTCTAATAGATAAATTTAAGATATATTTTAATTGTAGGGAATACTTAGACCCAAATTTGTGAAGTATTTATTAGTCTGTAAATACTTTTAACATTTCATTCTTTAGGGATCCTCAAATATATTGCCTGATTTAGAAACCTTAAACAATGAATTTGCGGATATCAGCTATGTATGCGGCTGGATCCCTTCATCTAAAGACAATCAGCTTTTCAATTTATGTACAAGTAATTATAATGACAATTTTGCAAAGTGGCCACACTTAAATCGATGGTATATTAACATGAAAAGTTTTACTGAAGCTGAACGTTTAAACTTTCCTGCCATGGAAGCATCACTTACTTCCTTGGCAATAAAACTTGAGAATATTGGCGATATTTCCTGTTGTAATAATATTCTTGATAAAAAGGTGAGATAGTTGGCCACTTGCAAGCAGCTTTACCATAGATTGCTAATTGATGTATTATATATAATAATCAGTTTTATAATTTTATTCGCCTACAAATTGTTCAATATAGCTCATATATTGAATAATGTGAAATTTCTCCTCAACAACATTCATGATATGTTATCAATATTCATGATATAGTTAAATAAGAGTAATTTGTGGCAGCTGCTTGCCAGTTTGCTTACCGATGTTATGTCTACTGTTTCGGCTAGTTTGATAATCACCACTGAGGCGGACTTTTCTCTTTCATTCTGGTTGCGCCATATTCTCTCTGTCTAAATGATGTTATCTCTGATGTGTACCAAAATTTCTATCATCACACGAAAACATTACTGCACATCTGTCATTGCCCCACAGGTAGGCAAGCAGTTAATATCTCTTCTTATGAATACATTGTGTTGTACCTTGTAAATAAATGGGCTGTGTAATTTTTATATGATTTATTATAATATTAATAAAATATGATATTTACAGATAGCTGATGAGGTTTCAAAACTGCTGGAGTTAAAAGCACAATTAGGAGAGGAAAATGCTGTTCAACATAAACTTATACTTAAAACACCAAAAGGTACAAGGGACTATAATCCAGAACATATGTCATTACGACTTGGAGTCTTGGAGAAAATAATTTCAGTATTTAAACGTCATGGTGCTGAAACTATAGATACACCTGTTTTTGAATTAAAGGTATATATAAATATTTATCATTAAATATTGTCATGTAATAGAATTTTTTAATTATTAACACAGTATTTTATTTTACATGACAATTTAGGATGTTTTAACAGGGAAATATGGTGAAGATTCTAAATTGATCTATGATTTAAAAGATCAGGGAGGTGAAATACTTGCTCTTAGATATGATTTAACAGTACCTTTTGCTAGATACCTTGCTATGGGAAAAATATCCAGTATTAAAAGATATCATATTGCCAAAGTTTATAGAAGAGATAATCCGGCTACAACAAAAGGACGTTACAGAGAATTTTATCAGTGTGTAAGTACCTGTAATTTTTATTATAATATGCGCATATTTAATATATAATATATTATATTTATTTTTATATTAAGGATTTTGATATTGCTGGTCAATATGATCCTATGATACCTGATGCTGAATGTATTCGTGTAGTCTCAGATGCATTGGAATCTCTGGATCTAGGAAAATTTATAATTAAATTAAATCATAGATCATTACTCGATGCTATATTTGCTACATGTGGTGTTCCACAAGATAAATTCAAAACTATTTGTTCTTCGGTTGATAAGTTAGACAAAACATCTTGGGAAGAAGTAAAGAAAGAAATGGTAGAAGAAAAAGGTCTAAATGAAGAGACTGCTGATAAAATTTGGAGTTATGTGTCTAAATCTGGAGGTGTAAACTTAATAACAGAATTAAGAAAAGATGAAAATTTAATGATACATAAATCTGCTGTATTTGGATTGGATTCTATGGAATTATTATTAAAATACTGTAGCATTTATAAAATTATAGACAAGTTAGTTTTTGATCTAAGTCTTGCACGAGGACTTGACTATTACACAGGAGTAATTTATGAAGCAATTTTATCTGGTATGTGTTCTATTATAATGAAAAATTCTTAATTTCACTATTATACATTTTATTTATTCTCTGTAATTGTATGTTTCTTGTTTTTTTATTTTTTTTTTTTATTTTTAGGTGATGATGTCGGTGTCGGTAGCGTAGCCGGAGGTGGTCGTTATGATAATTTAGTCGGAATGTTTGACAGCAAGAAAAAAACCGTACCATGCGTAGGTGTGTCGTTAGGTGTCGAACGTATTTTTAGTGTCTTAGAAGCTAAAATGGCAAATGAAGGTGTAAAGATACGAACAACAGAAGTAGAAGTATTTGTAGCTAGTGCTCAGAAAAATTTACACGAAGAAAGAATGCGCGTTTTGTCGGATCTTTGGGATGCTGGTATTAAGGCTGAACAGGCGTACAAGAAAAATATCAAATTATTAGCACAATTGCAGTATTGTGAAGAATATGGTATTCCTTTAGTGATAATACTTGGCGAGGGAGAGATAGCGAGAGGTGAAGTCACCCTAAGAGAAGTTACTACACGAAAGGAAGTTCCAATACCAAGAAATCAACTTATCGATGAAATTCGGAAACGGCTACAAAACTCAACATAGCGAGCAAATTATGATTATTTATTCTTTTTTTTGTTTATAGTTAGATCAACAATAAACATGTACATTGCATTTTAACTGAGTAACGATTTTCTCATTTGAAGTACATAAATACAAATTTGCATTATTTACGGCTATAAGCCATATTATATTTACCTAATGAAGATAGTCATTTTTTTATGACACACCTCGCCAAATATAAAATATATTAACAAGAAAACATTGTAATTTATTATATGTATTAAATAAAAAAAAATGTTCATTTTTTAAACTGTTTATATCTTTTACATAGCACGTATGGTTAAATTTCTAACAAATTAATAAAGATTAAAATCGTTTTAACAAACTTTGTTAGAATATTATTACTATTATTGTCATTATTGTATTGCAATGAGTAGTTCGAGAAACCTTTTATAATTTGAACGAATGAAATAAATACTAAGTATTGTAATACATGATGATATATACAATATAATTAAAGTTTTTTTTTTTTTATTATAGTTACTTTATCACAGTTATTCTCTATATTATAGACCTTAACATTTAAAAGCGATTTATCATTTTGATAAAGAAACTTAGATCTACGAGTAATCATACGAGTAAGAAGTGTAATCTCAATAATCACGCCACGTCTGAAGAGTAAGCTATCGTTAAATATTGCTAAGATCAGCGTGAATTATTTATTACGTCCGTATTATATCATCGATATTGCATTCATTTTTTCGTAAATGCAATTCTTTCTAGATTGTCATGAATTAAAATTAAGAATTCTGATCGTAAATCAAATTATACGATCGGAGTAGATCAATTTCATATTGTTAAACATTATTGATTTAAATTATAAATGTCGTACAATTTATAATTTCGAAAGATACAAAAAATTATAATGAAGAAAATCCGTTAATGATAAATCGATATGAAAATTCATAAAAAACAGAATCTTCTTAAAAATTTAAAAGTTGGAAAATTTATATAAATATAATCTAATTGTTTTGTTAAATGTCCTATCGAAAAAAAGAAAGATACAATTTTCATTAGATGGTGTAAAACCTTTGTTTTCTATAAACAAATAAATCATTCTTTTTTCCATGGTTTTCGTGCTTCGACCGATAATTTTCTCTGCCCGTATTGCGATTTATTCTCTTTTTCTCCTTTAATCTCCGTAGGATTGGTGTTTCCATATTGAGAACCACTCGTGGTAGCTTGATACTGCAAAAAGGGATTTACGCTGGGTTTTTCTATTTTAACATCTAACGAAGTTTTATAAAAATCTATGAATATCCTTGGTTTCTCGTTCGAAGATTTGATCGCAGAACTAGTCGTTGATTTCGAGCTGTTCTTTGAACTATCTTTAATATTTGACGATACGTCTTTAGACAATATCAATTTGTCATTGAAAATCTCTTTAGAATTGGCAGGATCTTTATGGAAAATTAATTTTTCTGTAATCTCTTTGGCAACTTCCATATTTTCTATTTTTCTTTCATTGTTTTCTGAGTTAGCTTGTTTAGAGGTATCATTATAGTTTATTTCACGTTCAGATGTTCTCTGTAAATTGTTTAATGCAATATTGCTGCTTACTTCATCGCTTTGAACATTTTTAAATTGAAAATTATCAGCAGTGCCACTGTTACCAGATGTTTCTGTCGTTACAAAAGAGGAAACAAAAGGATTGGAGGATATATTTACGAGGGATTGATTATCGACAGAAGTCGACTCGTTGCTGTCCGATCGAAGAACTTCGTTCTTCGTTGGTGATACGATCGTAACGGTCTTCTGAACCGCAGAAACATTCGGCTTACTCGAAGAAACAGTAGACGTTATAGGTTTACCATTATCATCTATTGCTAATGGGCTTAGACCAGTAGATTTTTCAGATTTATCTGCTTGCACGTCGCTTAAACTGAAGGCTCGTACTCGACGATGAACGCTCATCCTACCAATCTGTCGTTGCAACATACCAGCTTTCCAACGTGGTAGAACTTTAGTGGCTTGAATTTGTTGACTAGATGGTTGTTGGATTTGGGGCATAGGTCGTAAAGACAAACGTCGAACGTTTGAGAACGTTGCGATCGGTGAAGAGACACCTGGTGTTCCTTCCATTTGCACCAGTGGCTTTTTGGCAGATTCGTAGACAAAAGTATCCGCGAGAGAGGAAAACTGGGATTTCTGGTCATCACGTATTCGCGAATTCTATAATCATTTGTATTTGTAAACATAGGATATATGCACTTATTTAACTTATCTGAACGAACAAAAATAGTATATGATGATGTAAAGTCAAAAAAAAATAATAAGATCAATAGGTATATTTACCAAATAAGACGCTGTATATTCCGGTGGCGTGTTGGTTGGAGTAGCAACAGGTCTCAAGGAAAATCTTCTGGGTTTAATAGAATTGATCATACTTTCACGTCTTGCATACGATGGCGTAGAAGCCGGTGAGTATTCGCTAGGTCTTAGAGAGTATCTTCTATTGGTTTGCAACGATGACGTGGTCACTGTGCTTTGATTACTTTGACTATGATTTTGATTATCTGCGGATTGCGAGAACAAAGTGAAGAGACTTGGAAGTTTAGGTGGCGTCAATGAAGCAGTACCCATTTTTCTTTGAGGTTTACGTGTGTTCGAGTAATCACTAGGTACAGTGCTGATTTTTGCATGAAGAACAGTGAGAGCTCTAAGAAAATCGGCTAAAGATGTCTCTTCCAAAATATTATTACTCTCTATCAAATTGTTGGCACCTGTGTGAGTATAATATCGACGTCTCGATGTTGTGGTTTCACTGATATCGTCCAAATTGGATGAAAACAAATCAGAATTTGCTGTTATCGACGAATAATTTTCTCCTGCTTCAAGATCGATATCAGGAAGAGTGCCCTTTTGAATGGACTGTTCAGTGTCCGGTGCCTTTTTGTTCGATGATTGCCGCCTCCAAGGAGAGAAGAGATTCTTTGGTACTGACTTGGGTAATGTGATCGCAGGAAATTTATACGATTTACTGTCTTTAATACCAGAGAGACCAGTTCTACGAGTTTTTATCAATTCTTGAATCTTCCTCGAAGCAGCCGGTCCGGACCAAGTCCATTCTCCGTTTTGTTGATGAATATTCGACTCATTTTTGCTCATATTCAATCTCACCTCGCTAGCTGCTCTCGATCGTGGCATCATTCCAGGAATTCTATCAGCACCGATTCTCCAGCTTGACTCATTCCAAGTATTCTGTTTATTAAAGATATCTTTTTCTTTAAATCCTTCGATTCCTGTCTTTTTCGAGTCTTCTTTGTTTTTATATTCCTGATCCCAATCGGAAGTATCGTTAGCATCATCAGGTGGTGGAATGTAGCCCAAAACGTTTACCAATTTTGATAATAGTTCCGCTGGTTGTACCATTGCGTGAGCAGCAAATGTAGCCGTTTTATCGATTCGTTGGAGATCAGTTTCCGATACCACTCGTATTAATGGTTCCTGGATGACATATAGTTGATAAATAATAATCTAAAATAACGAATACATATATATTTCGTACATACCGTCGGTACTACTTCACTGTTAGCACGACGTCGAGGATGCAAAGGTACTGAGGTCTCAAAGCCACCATATATCAACTTTCTGAGATCTGGGAAACTGTTACTTCGTGAAAATTTGGTCGGCGGTATTTCATAATCATATTCATCGACGTAAACTCTCTAAAATGTAACACAAATGGTAAATGATAACTTTACATTTATGATATTAATAATTCTATGCCAAAATTATGAATATAGATAATACATACTTTGACCTTGGAAAACTGAAGCTCATTAAAGACTCTTCGGAAGTAGTTGATCTCCTTGTTAAACTCGTTCCATATCTTGCTTTGCGTGTGTTTTAAATTCATCGCCAATTTGTGCTCGATCCTGATGATCTTCTTACTGCGCATACCTTGGGCGATGAAGGTCATAATCATGACGATATAGCCTAATCCGAAGGAGACCCAGCAAATGAGAAAGGTTTTGTACATTACAAAAAAAAATCCACTACCCTTTGTGTTGTCTTGTCCTGTGAACACGATGTTATTTGTTCGATAATATGTCAACAATTAAATATTTTTTGTATTTTCATTATACAGATATCTAATGATTCTTTATTGACTATACTTACTATTATTTAGGCTTTACAAGACAAAAATTGTCTTTCTCTCTAATGTGTGCATGTACCAACAGAAAGATACGATTTTAATGTTAGAAGAAATGTAGTCCGGTCTTTAAAGTATGAACAGCATTATCAGTATATAAAAATTTATTATGAAATGTATAAGTCACGAATTGAATATCAGATATAAAATCTTCTAGAATTGAAAGCATCAAGTAACATCAATTGACCCGTACGGGTCTTCTGCTTTATTTGCCGCTTTGTTCCTTTTTCATTGCGTTCTGTGTACGATTATGCGCGCAGATTGTCAAGGAGACATAATCAGTTTAACGATATTCTAGATTGATTGAACCGATGATGCTGTTAATTGATACTTTAATTGATTTTACTGGTAGGGTGATAGAAAATTAACTCAAGGAAGATAAAACACGAAGAGATCTTCTCTCTCCCTCATTCTCTTTTTTGGTTTTCTTTTTGCTCAATGTTAGCCGTTATTTTAATCGATATATTAGTCACACATTTTGATGAACGAATGTTTATTTATTTAAAAATTATTTTTTCTGACCTGCCACATAATCTCCAAAGCCAATTGTTGTCAACGTTACGAAAGCATAATAAACAGCTTCATCGTAAGTCCAACCCTCGTAGTGAGAGAAAAGAAAAGCCGGGAAAAAGATGAACATGACGAAGCCAGGAATGAGATACATGAAGATTTGTGCTGCGAGACCAGCTTTTCTTGTTTCAAGAGGCGTCAATTTCTTCGCATAATCATTTTGGTGTTTCTTGTAGGATTTGTACTTGCGATGAGCCCTTACGAAAACGTGACCAAAGAATTCTCCTAACTGAGACAATAAAATTCCATTCATCGGTATCCCGAGCAATCCGTAAAAAATCATCAATATGCGACTCAGCGTATTGGTTGGTGCTAAATTTCCGTAACCTGCACATTTTTAGGACGTTCGATGATATTAGATCAAAGTTCATTGATTATTTGATTCGTTCTTTTTCGTTGGAATTTAATAAAGTAAAAATTGCAATTATTTCTCTTTTTTCGAATTATTTCAATTTCGTTCGAAATCATAACCGTTTTATTTTCAAAATCGCTACGACTCACCTATCGTACTGACGACAGTATAAGCGAAGAAGAAACTGTTGTAGAAGTCCCATTTTATAGGATCACTTTCGCCGTCCGTATAATTGTAAACTGATTTCCCGCAATACTGCGTCAATCGTTCAAAGATCTCGTTTTGATTGTGCGTACGACTGGGAAAGTAATGTTTGAGAAGCAAAGCTGAAAAATTTAGAAAGAATTATGAAATGCTTTAACCAGAGATTAAGTCATACAGGATTATCATTAAGTTTTATTAGCACTATGTTAAAATTTTGATTCGATGAGTTATAAAATAAAATAAATTTTCAATATCTAACAATGTTTCTTCTTTGAGCGACGGTATTTACGATAATGTAAAAAAAATCAAAATCTTCTTGATCCTTTGATTAAGTCCTCTTCACGCTAGATAATATTTTTTCCTTTCCTCGTTTATCTATTGAGAAAAAGAAACGAGTTACAGGAAATATATTTATTTAGTATATAATAAAAGTTGAAAAGATTCACGATAAAGTGATACACGGTGAATATATTCGAATCATTTATTTCGAAGGAGTTAGCTACTCTTGAATATAAATTATAGATCGCAATTTATTCATTAATGCTTTTGTGCGACGTAATTTTGATGACACATTGTCGAGCATTCACACATATATGGACTGACTAATAGATAGGTGGTAAAGAACACTGCAGTTTCGTCTCGACAATCGTTAAAGAGTTCTTATGAAAGAAAGAAACGAGTTAGTTATGTCTCTATATATACATAGTATAAACGATCTGTACGAGTATCCACGAATAACTCCCGGAGTTAGCTTTCATTATCTGCATTTCTCTCGATTAATTTGCGCAGGGTAGCTCGGCTAACACTTTAAACGGGACTATCTTCGAGATAATTGTCAGCCATTATCTTATCAGCCGATATTTGCTGGTTACATCGGCCGTTTGCCTCAATTAAATCGAACTTTTTATTCGTGAAACATAGGACATACAACCTTGCATATTAGATGCGGAAAAATTATCTTAGAAATTACATCAATATCAACTGTTAATAAATCAAAGATATGTATTTAAATGATCGTTATTCGTGATTTTCCGTATTGTCCTTAACATTACATTGTTCGCAAAGAAAAAAAAAAAATGATTTTTCCTTAAACGGTGGATTCACGAAATGATTAAAAAAAATTAAAATTTAGTTCGAATTATCTGAGCACAATTGAACTTATGCTAGTCACGTTCCTGATAATCAACTGATATTCTTACTTTTTTGATTGTGAGAAGAGATAAAAAATATTATAGTTACTTACATAGCATAAATTTGCAAAATATTTTATAATTTTAGCATGTAATATTTCGTTGGAGAAAGTAAAATAAAATTAGAACTTATTAAATAAGTCGTACGATACTTACTATGATGATATTAATTATAGTAAAAATTTATACGCAAAAAAGAGCAATATCAATAAATATAAACGAATCAATCTGTATTGAAATAATAAATTGACTAAAATTAATTCAGTCTTCATTTCTTAAAAATCTTTATGATAAATTCTGTTATTTGCAAAATTTAATCCTTTTTAAACCAATTTCTTATCGGCCCTATAAAACAAGTAATAAACTTATATTTAGCAGAGCTTAATTTTGAAATATAAATTAATAATTAATTTTCTAACAAAAAAAAATAATATAAAAATTAAATGACAGAGATCATGATAAGTGTAACATGAAATTTTGATTGAATTATAGAGGATTAAAGAATAATGTCAAAATTGAAAAATAACGAATAACTATGAAAACTTTTTTCGTTTGAATTCATTCGATATTTGCTTACTCATATCGGCTTACTACGAAATATAGCTTACCCCATAATTCCACAAGTTAACTTGTGATTTACCCTATGTTTATTGTCAACGGGTTCATCATCAAGCACGCGAAGTAGGAGCAGTCCAGTATTTCAATACTGGATCGCTTAACCCTCCCGGCATGACACTGACACTGGAAGTTTATGTAGTGTTACGTGCCGCCATTGTGACTTGTTCGCTTGAATGCAACTCGTTTTTTTCTTTTAACAATACTTTCGGGGCACGGCTATGAATACGAAAATGGTAGTGATATCACGGGTCAACTTAGAGCCCACAAAATGTTGCTTACTTATGTATCGGCCATTACGTAATTCGTAATCTGTTTTCTTTATGCTACTTTAATTAAAATTCTTATGATGTAATACTTTAAAGTATCAGTTCAGTTATTATCCAATTTCTATTCTAGAAAAATAACAAACATTTAAGAGAAGATTTTTAACTCTCTCTTTCGCCTTTGGAGTCACATTAAAAAATAAACGATCATATAAATAAATGATCTATATTTTATTAGATCTTAAGACGCGTGATTAAAAAAAAAAAAAAAAGAAAAAGTTAAAATAAAATTTGTAAAAAAACATATCTTAATAATATTTAAGAATACTATTTAAAAAGATATAATTCAATATTAAATATTGAATTCTATCAATTTTAAGACGAATTTTTAACATCCTCTTATGCAAAATTCTCGTAGGCGAAGTCGCGAGACATACATGATTCGGTCCAACGACCGTGTCATTACTTAATTAACGAATACGTCCGAATCCGGTACAAACTGGAGCATAATGATATGTAACATAGTTTAGCATGTTGGTCATTTTTGCGTACGATTTATACTTTCTATAAAATGCTTGTGAACTTATCAGTGTATTACAGGGATACGATAATGATATCTTACAATAATAATGATTTGATTGTGAATAATCTTATATGTTTTTTTAAACGATGAATCTCCGATAGTTATCAAGTCTATGTAGGCTCGTTTGACACTCTCTTCAATAAATCCAACAATTGGCCGAGACTATCAACAGTATTATGTGGGAGCGTTTTAGTACATAATCTAACGGAAGTAATTTGTCGTTAACGAAAAGTGTTCTCTCTATTGCTCAATTGGGAATAGAAATATTCGAGCGAATTTTTAAACGAATTCATTTGCAACCAAGAATGCATATATATCGTTATGTATTGCCGTTCCTTGTTGTCGCATCTCTAAAGTAGGTATATTGACAACACATCGACAAATACATATACAATTGTACATAATCGATAACTCTCACAAATTTACGTTTAAAGGTATTATCGTAATACCTGGAAGCTATTTGGTATCGCTTATCTCTTATCGAAGAAGCTATTGGAAAAGTAATCCCGTAAACGTAACTCGTTTTTCTTAACTTTACTTCTACGTTAATAACCGCGCATTTGTGTATGTACGTTAATATTTTAACGTCGAACGTGGAAATTTTTGATGCGTCGATAATTTCACGTTGACTCTTTTACGATTTGTTAGATTCGACATTTGCTGCTTTTTTTTTCTTTTTCCAAAAAGATGAATGTGTCTTTTTTGCAAATTCAAATGAGCTCGTTTAAAATGATTTCAAATGAGAACTATGTCCTCTAATACTGAAATTTGGAATTCGTTCGCAAGGATACATTATAAATTTCCCTTTCTCTCTTTTTTTTTCTCTCTCTCTCTCTCTCTCTCTCTCTCTCTTTCTTATTCTTCATTATACGTGAATCTTTTACGATGACAAAGCCGAACGACGAAGGAAATTATGTATATCGGTATGACTTAAAAATAAAGCACGTTTATATGTACGTACGAACAAACGAATGAAGGAACGTTATTGCCCTCTTACAGAGAGCAAATTTAACGAGTGAACGTGGCCTATACACGTAGTCTCCACAAAATTATTGTCCTTGCGAAAGAAACCAAGAATATGTATGTATATATGTACATATGCATGTATGTATGTGTGCTGAACATGGGCGAAGAGACGACCAAATAACGTCGTGTACGTGTTCAAAATTAATTTCGTGTAATATCTTTAAAAATGACCGTAAATAAATAAACAGCACGAAAATCATGAATGATTTCCCTTCATTTCTTTCCTTTTTTTTGTTTCTTATTTATGACTTTCTTTTTATGTTATGCGATTAGTTTACTTAAATGGCTGTCCAATATTCTTCACAAGATAAATTTACAAATTTACAAGCAAAACAGAGCCGGTGGTTATAAAAATATGATCTAAGTCATATTATTTTCGTTTTGAAATATTTTGACTTATGAGTTTGCATGTAGATATCATGCTACCGAGCGTAATTTGCTAGATTTTTGACACGGACGGCCACCTTCATAATTACTGACACAAATGTCAATGGTATAATAATACGGAATCATTCATGATAATAAACGTGTAATTTATAAATTTTAAGGATCATTTTCTCTTATTCTTTCTCTTTTTCTCTTACCGTTGATCTCGATTCGTTCTTCCTTGGCACGTTCGATGTGTTCGATCTCCAACCGGCTTTCAATATGATAGAAGATAGAAGCGCCCAAAAAGAGATAAGCTAGGAACAACATGAGAAGTACGATCCATTGCTTCTTCGACATTCTCTGAGAAAGAGAACGAGAAACGGCTGATGGAAATTGGCCAACTCGTAAAGGACTTAGTTGTCGTCACGAGAAACTACGGGTAGTCGACTTCAAACTTGTTTTCTAGGACAATGACGATGATCTAGGGTCAGCGTAGCCATTTTCTCCCTCTCTATTTCTCTCTCTTTCTCTTTCTCTTTCTCTCTCTCTCTCTCTCTCTTTCTCTCTTTCTCTCTCTTTCTCGTATACACGCGTGTATTATATTCAACTTTGTCTTTGCTTTGTCCCTGGTATGTCCGATGAACCTCTTGACTCTGCGTCCGCAGAGCTAACTGAAGATCTCTCACGTGCTTCGCTTCCTCTTTCACGAACCTTACAAGACGGGCCGATTATCGACGTTGATCGCGAAGCGACGGTGACAATCGACGAAGCACGATCGCCAACGATGGATGTTATCGTTCTAATCCTACCTTTTTCTTTTTCTTCTTTAAACGTTTTATTTATGGTTATTTACATCTTCTTGTCTTTTCGTGAAGATGCCATTTTCCTTTCTCCTCCCGATACCATCCAAAGTCCAACCCTCTGGCTCGGGAATTCTGCAGACAATAAAATAGAATATTTTTAATCGTTTATATTGTTGCTCGACGATCAGACAAGGACGAATCATTTCTGAATTCATTTCTAATTTGGAGATTAAAATTTCATTAATTTTGCGATCCGATGTAAGTTTTATATCGGAGCTTTGACAAGTGCTCTCATAATCCGCGTCATCTCCAAATGTCTGTCGCGTTTGTTCAGCAATAAAAACCGTTGCAGCTACGAATTCGTTATGTTACAGATAGATAGATAGATATATAGATAGATAGATAGAGAGAAATAGAGAGAGAGAGAGAGAGAGAGAGAGAGAGAGAGAGAGAGAGAAAGAGATGATGAAAAGAGAGAAGACCTCGTTAAAAGGAGAGGGAAAGCTTGTTGTACGTATGTACATACTTACTCTTATATACGTACATGAATAATATCGTTCATTGGTCATCGAGAAAAATCAATGTATTTAATTTAACAGCAATTTAATATTAAATTTAATATGTATATACGATAGAATTAAAAAAAAATTGATATTTCAATAAAAAGAAAATAAAAAACTGATAATATGGATAGAAATTTCTAAAAAAAAAAGTACTTGTTTACTTATTCATATTTAATGAAAGAAATCGTATAAGGGAAAAAGTATTTACTCACTATTTTTTTAGCTACGAGTAGATCAGTGTATCATTAGAGACAATACGTGCGAGTACTGGTTGACAATACACTGCGCTCGTTAATGGAGAACAGAGAGCTTCATTCGGTGCACAAAAGGGCGCCGTTTTGAAAGGAGCCAATTACGCCGGCAGACTTTTCAATCCCGAAAAATCTCGCTGTTCTCTTTTTCAAGGCTTTGGCGATAATGGACAAACTAAAATGAACAAATTTTGTTTATTTCGGTTTAAAATGCGTTTACCTCGAAATGTGACCGATCTCTGTCGTTGGTACGATGTTTCATAAGAATAAAAAAGGTTCCCTTAGACGGTGAGCTCTTTCTTTCTCTCTCTCTCTTCCTCTCTCTCTCTCTCTCTCTCTCTCTCTTTCTCTCTCTCTTTTTCTATTTTTTTTCTTAGTTGTCATTTATGTAAACGAACGAATAGTCGAGCATGTAAAATGCGAAAAATTGATCGATCTCTTCGCACGACTGGATGATTTGCAGCGCAAACAAGAGTCGTCCTCGATTGTAGACACGTTCTCATAATATTTCACTGTATCATCTATCATCATAGTTCGTACAATAAATTATACATTTATCGAAAGACAGTAAAAAGCTGACGAAATTTGAATTAATTTTGAGTCATCATTTGAAAGAACAATAAAAGAACAAAAAATCAATAGAAAATCATTATCAGTAGGTATCTTTTTAGATCATCTAGTTTTTATATGTACGGTATCTTAATTTTTAAAAATTATCAATTTTTCTAAATAATCTTTGTTATCTTAGATTTATATATTTTATAAAAAAAAAAATATATGTTTTTAACTCATTAGAGATAGTATATGGTATGAAAAAAATAGAAAAAAAAAAATAAAAAAAATTGTTCTTAGAACGAACAAGGACAAGTAGCTATTGATCGTTACATTGGAAATGTCGTCCTTGCAAAAATAAGACAACGATGCTTTTATATTACGTTGTACATATGTACATATGTACATGCATCATATGTTTGAGATCTCCACGAACAGTTACGTCCGCAATGAGGATTTATGAGGCGAACTATGTAGGTATCCTTGTTTGTTCCATCTTATGTATCGATCTCTGTTTGCCAAAGGTAGCAATGTGGGCATTGCTGGTTTGTACCGATACGACGTAATTCACATTTCAATACTATATATACATAATGATATATGGTGCACAGAAAAAGACATTTCGATCACTTTTGCGTATGAAGAAAGAAAACGTGAGTCTTACGTTTAAAAAGAAGAAACAAAATTAAATTGCATTTTGGATCATGCGGAAGATCGTAAATTAAAAAATAAACACGACGACTGTCTTCTTCTCACAATGTTTCTTCTTCGAAAGTGTATTGCCAATGAAATGTCTTTTTTTTTCTTTTGATATTGAAAATTGATATCATAAAATGAAATTTTTATATATATATAAAAAAAAAAATAAAAGAAGTAAGACAAAGAAGAAGTCTATTTTGAACATCTTAAAATGAAACAACCTTAATTTCTCTCTAGTATTTTCTTGTATTAAAACAAAATGAAAAATTGGACTTCAACGATATGCGATACATTGCTCTGAAATTTGAAGAAGCTCGGTTAACTTGTTAATCACGACAGACAATAATTACATTGGCGTACATTTGCATTTGACGTTGACATATCACCCTAATATATGTAAATCACGTGCAGAGATAAATCTTTATGATTAACTATAGTCACATGTTAAAATATATAATAGTAAATGTGTATAGGCTTTTTAATCATTGCGTATAAATATGTACCAATTTAATAGTGAAGGTTAAAATAATTGAAATAAGTGAAGTAGTTCATTGAATTCTCCAAGACTATAAGAAAGATATAAACTAAAAATAAAACAATCGATGATGAATGAAATGTGCAAATAAAGGTATGGTATGTGTCAATTTGTAAAGAAATTTAATTGTCGGTTGTATTTATAGAAACGTGATATTAGTAACTGTAAACATGTCTCCGATTGTTGTTCAGCATCTTCGATGCTGTTTTCTTTTTTATTTTTTAAACAATTACAAATGAAATACATTTCATCTACTTATTAGAAAGTACATAGTTTACTTTGTAAATGATATGCGTAATCGGTTTATTTTGTTTTTTCTTTTTCTTTTTATTTCATGCGACATTGATAATTTAACGTATTAGTTTTAGCGATATATTTTATTGCAGTATAAAGTAACAAAGCTAGGATTAATCAATCGCTATCCAAATATCTAATAAAAATTTTAATTTAGACTTTTGATTCTTCTTACAATTTTTTTTTCTTTGTAATTTATATTTCCAACTGAAGAATAAATTAAGAATATAACTTTGATATAATTATACGTAAAAAGAAGGAAAAAAGAGATTATAAAAATAAAAAGATTGAAATACTCACTCAACCCTGTCTTTCTTTCTCTCAATTCATTTGATAATGATACATAATACATTGAACTGATTATAGCTTATCTTCTCACTATCAATCAGTTTCATCAAATAGATATTAACATCATTGATACACTTACACATATTTTTCAAGAGTAAATTTAATTTATTATTTGTAATAACAATTAATCTTTAGCATGTTATTCAAAATGCTTTCATTTAAATAAGATCCATTATCTAAGATGTTTGAGATTGATTTTAGTCGGCTATTATGATAGAAATGTATTTGAAAAGATATAATCAGTAACAATTTTAAAACATTTTCAAAAGCCATTTTAAAAGCAAATTTACCGTCACGAAATATTCATTTTTTTTGTATGTCTCGGCATAAAAAGAAATACAAACAAGTCGTAAAAAGAGATCACAATCTATAAAAACAAAAAAAGTGTAATATAATATATCAAAGGCGCTCCTTTATCGGATTGCAAAGATGATGATGTTAATCATAAAGCAAAGAGTTGCTCGCGAGAATCGTAAGGAGAGGACCTATAGTATTCCTTCCATTGAGTGCACAATTTTTAAAAGAAGTCGGTTGATCTCTCGGTTGATCGAAGATGTAGGGCCCCATTAAAGTATCCTGGATTTATCGAATTATCTCCGCATACATAACACTCCATCGAGATCGGCTAATGATAATGCGCGTAAATTGAAAAAGGTCTTTTCTTATCGCAAGAATAAAGAGAGAGAAAGAGAGGGAGAATGATAGGAAGAGGGAGAAACATTTTACAGATATTTCATAATACGCTGTAGTCGCTATGCGATTTACACGTTTTTACGTCACGTTACACTTACTTACACGCGTAAGTAAATAATATTCCTTTTTTATTTTTTTAATTGTTCAGTGAAAAGCGAGGAAAGTCTGAAGTGATGATATGAGAAATAACTCAAAGGGAACATTAACAAAAAATGTGAAAAAAGGGTACATGAATTTCAATGATTCTCGAGATATTTGCGGCAAGATGTATGGTCATGTGAGCACTCCCTAAATGTTTGACGAAAAACACAATACTTGGATGAGAAAGGTTTAAATCATTGTATCATTATGATAAAATAATTTATATATAGATATAGAGAAACTGAAAGTGCAATAGTCAAACATTAAATTTTTTCTCTTTTTAACATAATTTTAACGAACGGATTTGAAATCAATCGAGCAAACAGGCAATTTTTGATTGACTTGGTTATCAATGGTTGTTATGTCGGATTGAAGAATTTATAATAATTTGATTTAAACAGACGCACACGTATACATAGACACATGTACACATAGACACCTGTCGCACTAGACGCACACATAGACACCTATCGCACTAGACGCACACATAGACACCTGTTTCCTTTGGGATGAGGATCGTAATTTTTTTTCTCTCTCGTAAAATTAATACATTTTTTTGCAGAAAATCCATACCTTTTAAACACAATAGATAAGACCTCTCATAGTTGACGAAGTTTGACCGGTCGTTCAATAGGCACGTACTATGCACGTACGTTCAATACGAGAAATAATTAAAACGCGAATTAATTAATTGTCCATTTTGGTGATGAGACGTGCTACAGATTGAATTCGTAACGTTGATAGCCGACCAACGTATTCGAGTACTTGGCCGAACGAAGACTATTCGTTGATCGAGTCATGAACCATTGGAAAAGCTCTGGAACGGTGGGAGGATGAGAAATCGTAATATTGACCATCGTGTCTATTAAAATCTTTCTTTTTTTCTTTCTTTCTTTCTTTTTTTGTGTTTTTTTTTTAATAGTTTTCAACTAAATAAAACACATCTTTCGAGCACATATAATTTTTCGTTTAACTATTCGACGTTCGAATTCGCGAATCTATAACGTTTTGTAATTATGATGAAAGGCAAATAATATAAAAAACAAATCGTATAACGTGATTACTTTATCCTAAACATTCTTAAATTCATATTTTAAAAAACGATTTACAAAGGATGCATTACCAACAAGCGATTTCTAATTGGTCACATATATGTTCATCTTGTATATGTGAATAAATTAGAATTAAAAATAATGTAATATCGTCGGTTGACTAATTATTATATATCGTTGATCTTGCTTAATTCTTATTATACTAGTATCATAGAAATGTCATTAGACATTAAAATATTTGAAATTTATCAACTTATGGATTTTTCCGTTTAACTTTTTTGATTCTGCGGATCTATTATAAATAATTTTGTTGAAAAGGGAAAAAATAATAAAAAAGATATGTAATGTGATAAATCGAAATGACGTAATCAGTATTCGCTAATCTGTGAGGAGTCCGATTAGTGTGTAAGTGTTATTCTACATGCTTAAGAACTTCGAGCCACACATTCTTGTGATACGTTAAACGCGTTATTTAGTTAGTAAATTGGTGATAATAATTGTAGTTCTCTTTTCGTCGTGCAGCTGATACTCACATTTATGTTTGTATCTCACCAGTAACAATTTTACACTTCAGAACAAAATCTTACGTTTCCGAGGCATTTATCCATTGTATTACGCCATTCAAATTTTCGTTGATGTGTACTACAAATATCACCCGGCCTGATGATGATATAAATGGAGCAACTATTTAATTCAATTTAAAATTTTACATTGTAAAAAATTTTTTACTCCTTACTACTAAAAATGATTCCTTCAGATGGAAAAAAAAAACAAATTTTACCGTGTAAAATTACTGAACGATTTATTATAAAATAATGTAATTACAAAGATATCTGCTTTCGTGTTTCTATCATCTGCAGACATAACATTCTAAATAAATCTTAATCTCGCTATAGGAAATAGTTTCATAAATCTCGCTTTTATCACACAGTGTGCTAATCTTAAGTATTCATAATTGAATAATGTAAATTACACAAACATTTTCGTGCGATTAGGTAGTTTTCAAAATAAGCTTCTTAAGTAATAGACAAATTTGTTTTGCATTATTATACTCCTATTTTGAAAGAAATACAAACAAGAAACATAATAGTTTTGTCGTACAATAGTATAACATAATTAAATCTATGCTTATTCAAATTATGAAAATTTATTACTAAATCATGATCATTATTTCATTTTAGCTTTATAATCCATAAATATGAAATCCGAATCTGATTTGTACATTATTAAGAAATAAACAATGTAAATTTCAATATATAACCAATTCATTCCATCATTTACTACTATTACTGCTTATCTAATAAGGAACATAGATATTATTGTAATTATTTTACTATATGATATATCATATGCAATGTTTTCTTACTTTCATTTTTTTATCTCCCCTCGTTAATGCTACGAATGTGCATTGAGTGTGCCCTTTATATGAACAATAATGATAAGGAAAAGAATGATCGAATGAAATGACATTTACATACCTACAGCCCTATATATACTAATAATGTTATTTTTGTTTTTGTAACTATTTAATTTCGCTAACATAAGTCCTTTTCCTTAAACTAATAAATATTATTAATTACCCGACTTTTGTAATTTGCTCATTGTGAAGACTTTATACATTTAAATAGTTTTACTTTTAACAATTTATCAACTGAACTCT
Source organism: Vespa velutina (assembly GCF_912470025.1). NCBI lineage: Eukaryota > Metazoa > Arthropoda > Insecta > Hymenoptera > Vespidae > Vespa > Vespa velutina. Next base: position 6,335,929 of record NC_062191.1, read on the forward strand.
AAATACTTAGTAAACATTATATGCAATATCTATAACTTTCTATATAATCTTTTACATAGTTTATAGTGTACCATACTACTTCATAAGAACTTTGTATACAATTTTTCGAAAGTATACTAAAAAACAAAATTCCCTGATGATAATGCACTAATTCCAACCAAATTCTATGTCTTCGATCTTTATGTTTAATCCTTCAAATGTTGTGTCTATTGGAGGATCAACAAAACTATCATCCAATCCAATTTGCTGCACAAAAATTAGCACTGTAACTATGGACTTGTATTCTCTTAATAGAATAGAAATTGAAATATCAACTTTCATTTTTTAATACAAACCTGTAAAGCAGCTATATGAGATGGATCACTAACTAATAAAATTTGTGGTTCAGGATCCGTTATGTCTTCAGACACTTTAGAAACCTGAAGCTGTGTTTCTTTTTCAACTGTTAATTTCTGAAAGAAAATAAATATAATAGTATATTAAATCTCTGATTGCTGCAATATGTTATAATTATGTTTTGTTTACATTTTCTCTTATTGTACTATTCTTCTCTTTATTGTTGCTTTGAATAGATCCATCTAAAGTATCTTGTAAAAAAATATCAGTACTATCATCGCTATCAACTAATGCATGTGCTGTTCTTTTGTGCATTACAAGTGTACTGCTTTGTCTGTATCTCCTAAAACACACTTTACACTCAAATGGTCTTTGTTGTGTATGAACCTAAACAAAGAATGAAAAACATTTATATATTTTATATTATGATATTATTAAATTCATACTTACAAGATGATGTTTATAAAGACTAGAATATTCTGTAAATCTCCTTCCACAATTCTCTATGGAACATACATATGGCTTCTCACCAGAATGTATACGTATATGGTTCTTATAATTTGTTGCACTAGCAAAGGCTTTACCACATTTAGGCTGTGTGCATTTATATGGACGTTCACCAGTATGTGTTCTTACATGGACCTGAATTATATGACATTTATTAGATAAATTCTTGAAAATATTCCTTCGCTATTTTATATTGTTTATACTTCTTTACCTTTCTAATATTACTCGTTGTGAACGATCGACCACATCCTTCGAATGGACACATGAAAGGACGTTCACCTGTATGAGTCCTAACATGTTTTAATAAATCTCCAGATGTTTTAAAACTTTTATTGCATGCTTCGTTAGGACACTTATAAGGTTTCTCTCCAGTATGTGTCCGTAAATGAGCTTTTAAACTATAACCAGTGGAAAAACTTTTTTTACATTTTGGATGTGTGCATCTGTACGGTCGCTGGCCAGTATGAGAACGTTCATGCACCTAATATAAATACTTATGTAAGTATTTAATATTCTCAAATTTCATACAATTGTGTATAAATACGTAGAAAATATACCACCTTGAGATGGTGTGGTGTACTATACACTTTCGTACATCCTTCTCTAGGACAAGGATGTCGTATTTTTTGTTCAGATAATTTGTTTATTATAATCTTAGGCTCTTTCTTTTTCAACTTTCCATCTTCTATCTCCCATAAGTCATTGCCAACATTTAAATGACTAGCAACCATATATGCCGTTCCATTGATAAATTCTAGTTGTGGATATGTATTTTCTGCAATGTCTACAGAAGTATTTTGAGCATCCAAAAAAGCTGGATCTACCTCCAACTGAAGAGTTTTACCATCCGCAAATTCAGATAAATCTCGTAATAAAATAGTTTCTCCATTTTCTAATTCCAAAGTGGCGTCCCCATTAAATGGAGATTCTACAATTATAATTTGTTAAAATGTATATACAATGTAATTATATGCATTCAATAATAAATCATTCATAGTTCTATTTATATAAATATATAAAATTTAGCATAGAACAAACCATCATCACTAAAGTTATTCGTCAAATATGCTTGGGTTCCGTCAGGTAATGTTATTGCTGTTAGTGTTGTACCAAGTAATTGTTCATCCAGTACAAGTTCTTGTACCTGGACATTATTTGCATTTCCTTCGTCGATCATGACAGATAGACATCCCAAAACATCAGCTGAGGTATTCTAAGTACAACACATATAATAATATCACAATAATGAACACTTTATATATTATTTACAAATAATAACAGTTATCCTTACCGATAATTCGTGTAAAACTGTACCGGTTTCTTCTTGATTAGTAATAGTACTCGTGACAAAACCCGTTGATTCTTCATCTTGTGTTGACATAATTTCTTACCGGCGTGGAGCTAAAAAAAAAATAATGTATAAACGATTTGATAATCAAACGGCAAAGAAACCTCCACTAACTCGAGACAGAAATATCGAAAGGAATGTATAAATTAGGGGTAATACCTAGCGAATGAAACGCAACGCAAAAAAAAATGTTATTTATTATTTTTACCGCGTAAACCGGTTCGTCGTTATTTCGAACATTTCTTCGAATGCCTAATGTACTATTACAGAATGATCATGGTAGAACATTTAAGTTAGATTGTCTATTATTTATTCCGAATCATGTTGTAGGAACGATGATACACAATAGAATCTTTCGAAAATAAATTGTAAACCTCAAAATACGAGTGAAATCAATGCAACAGTGTCTCTCGCCATTTTCCCGTTTAAGTATGTCAACAACGGAATCCGTAAAAATTGTGCGAGGCGGCATATCTTTTCGAAAAATTTGTTCCGTCCTCCCTCACTCCTCACTTAATCAATACGCCACCGAAATTTCGACACGATAAACTGAATTTTCGACACCTCACGATTGAGCACCAAAGAATCTTGGGAAATATTACCCATAAACTCAGGACGCCCGCGAAATATTCTTCCCTAACCAAAGCGAGCGAGCCGGAAACTGATGTGCCGCCATCTAACAGAAAATAATTGTCAGGGATTAGCTTGAAGAAAAAAAAAATTTCAGTACCATGAAAAATATTTAATTGAAAATCCTTACTTCTCACATGGAATACCGTCATTTTCAATCGTGCACTTTTGAATTTTTCGTAGCCTATTTTTTGAATAATATAATCACGTTCAATGTTTATTTTATTGTACCACTTATAGGTATTTATTTATTTAATCGTTTCATTTAGCAATCGCACCAATCCATTCGATATAATTATAGTAACTAGTTGTGCGCGTTGACTCATAAATCAATTACTTTACAGCCGTTATCAATGGTCGTATAACTGTCATGTTGTTTTCTGCCTAGGGCACAGGAACACCTTGTTACAGTTCTGATTACAAGTCGATGCGTCGCACGCGCGCGCGCGACCATGATTTCATTACGCAAATTCTTCAGACTTAAGATTAATGATTGGATCGGTTCGAACAAATATCATGTACCTCCGTATTATTCATTTCATATCGAAGATTCATTATATGATACTAGTTTAACTCGATTACTCAATTCATAATCGTAGTTTTTATTAAGAGCTCAAAATTCTTAGTATTACAAATATCATTTCTTTAAAATCATATTAGAAATATTTGGTTATCTCAAAGTTCCGGATCAAACGGAAGTCATAGTTGTGAAAGTGGAGCAATCTTATACGATGCCAAATGTCCTGAATGAGAAATTTCATTGAACCTCAAGGACATCTTTTCAGATGAGATCAGCACGCATTCGTCGTTTTACTTTAATTCAAACTTGAGCGCAATATGATTGTATATGTTTGCATTGGGCAATGCTCTTACGTGTTAAAAAAAAAAAAAAATAGGAAAAGTAATCCTTGGAAAGAGTAGGTAAGATCTTAAGATAACATTAATCCATTTTTTTTTTTTTATGAATGGAACTAAGGTTATTCGAATAATTTTAAATTTGAACATTTTGCAGGAACTCGAATGATTTAGGATAACTATTATTAAAAAAAAAAAACAAAGATACATGATTTTGCATTGTAACTTTAATGGAAACTTTTAATAATTTAAAAAACAATTATATATTAAAATAGCATATGATTCATGCATTACCGTTAAATATCGTTATTTTTTTAAATGAATAATAAAAAAAAATTGTACTTATTCTCTGATTAACAATTGATATTTAATTATGATTATATCTAACTGAATAACCATAATCGGTAATCGTTAATTCAACCACATATTTTACCGAACTTCATCCATCAGGGACGTCTGATTTTCAAGGACCAGAAAGTGCACGCGAATCGAAATGAAAGTTATATATATATACATATATACCTTAGTCTTCTTAAAGTATCCTTCTTGATCGTTTTCCAACCCAGGTGGCGTATACGTATATTCTAGAAGGGGGATGTTGGGGAGCATATGCATCGTCGTCGACATTCACCCAAGACGTTCGAACTGGATCAGTTCTTCGAAATATCTGTACTACGTTGCAACAATTTCGTTCTGTTTCGTTTTATTTGTTTGAATTTATTTTACTTGAAGTTTTGATCCGGAAATCTCGCGATTTCTTTATAGTGTCATTGTCGAAACGGATAATTACGGTGCTCCTACATAATAACATTATAGTGCTTATAAGAAACATTAAAAAGAAAGAACGATAATAATATATACAGATTATAGTCGGATATATATTTGAAATATACGTATATTGAAGCGCGGCAAAAGTACCGCCAAATTTCAAGCTACTCATGGTAAGTATCATATCAAGGATTCTCTAAAGTTTTAAATCTGTTGAGTCCAATTTTTCCATTATAATTTTTATGGAAAACACATTTATAGATCTATATGAATACTATCCCTAACTCTCCACATACACACACACACATACAAAACACTTTCCCCCAGTGATTATCGGTAACTGTATTCTTCAAGGTACTATGACAACCAATTCGAAACAGTGTAATTAATTTTATATAACAATTGAAAACACAAAATTGAGAAATCTAAAAAAAAAAAAGAAATTCTAATTTTTATGTTAATTAACATCAATGACCGTTATTTTAATTTTAAGATAATTTTTGTTCTGTTCATCTGTTTTTTTTATGCTTATACTTCATAATGTATCATTGATAATATATAATTCCTTTAGTATAATAATAATTGTTTTACTCGAATGATTAATTTACTTTTGTATTGTAAACTCAGTTTTTAAAACTCTTTTTAATAACAGTTAAAAAGTCGAGAATATTAAACAAAAATTAATTGTAGATTTTTCATGTTTTTACAAAAAAAGAGGTAAGTAATATTTAAATTAAGCATTAATGACTGTATTTATGAATAAATAACATTCCATTATATAACTCTCGTTTATATCTACTTCTTAAATCAATTTTATATAACTTTATGTATCGATTTGAAAATCTCGTCATGTCTTCTGTTTCTGATGTTTCTTTTTTTCCTTTTAATTATTTTGCTGATTTTAGAAAGTAATCCCCCTTTAGAAAACCTTCTGTAATTTTTTATAGTTGACTTTTTTAAAAGTATAGGTTTAATGGAAATCAAAAATCTTCAAGTTCTTCGATACTCGCAACTTGCGTACGAAATAGTGAAAGTATTAATGATATGTGGTGCGACTTTTACATGTTTACATTTCTAATGCAGATAGGTGCAGCAATTGATCGAGAATACTTATCGAACAGACGCTGTTCAGATCTTGTTCCGGGTTCTCCTCTCTTATCAAACTCATGTCTACAATAAATTCTTATATCAAATATATCGAAATTGCATGAACAATAACGTGACAGCATTAAAGTATCACGGATATATAATAAAGTAAATGATAGTATGCGGGAATGGTAATTGAACAGCGAAAGAGTTTGATATGCACTATCGAACACACTCGCTTTAAACTTGTTATCTATCGAGTTATTAGCTATCGAGAAAAAGTTGCTCATAGATATATGAACATATAAATATATGTAAAAATGAATGGTCAAAATTTACGTAATTTTCAATAGAAAATGTTTCATTAAAAATTATATGATAAAAGAGTATTATTTATCATACATATATGATCAACTATACATATGACTGCACACGAGTACGTAATGTTTATTGTGTAATATGTGTAACGAAAAGAATAATGATAATCGCTATTGCTCTCAGATACCATACAATATTCGGATATATTTATTCAAGTTGGAAAGGAATGCGAATGAGGCAAAGTTACCACAAACCGCCTATACACTTTCGTTACAAGATATGAATCACGAAATAGAACGTACATACTTACATACATGTACATAGATGCATATAATAAGATATTTATTCAAGCAACTTATTTAATCGAACGCGTTATTGTACGCGTTTCCCTTGCATAACTAGTCGGTTACATATTTATAAAATCCGAACCAACTCACGCGTCTGTCTTCTTTATATTCTTCAACAGGGATTCTCAATAATAGAACTTTTGGGAATACGCTTAGAGCTCAAATAGAACTTTTGGGAATACGCTTGGAGCTCAAATAGAACTAAAAAATAATAAAAAAAAAAAAAAATAAAAAAAAGGAACAAAGGGAGAGAAAATTAAAAAATTATTCTATGGGATTCTCTCGTTCATATTTTTCATATTATCTAATATCATTATACTATAATTATAGTTTTATTTATCTATACAAGGGTGACGCCGATTACATACGTATTTCCAGGGGGTACGTGAAGCATAAAAAGTTGAGAATCTCTGCTCTTCAGGATACTAGAGTGAGTGCACTCACGTGACGAAATTATGACCGCCAGCACGCGAGCGCACAATCTATGTTACTTTGAAAGGTGTAACTATGTGTATATACGTATTCGCAATCGAACATATAGAGAGCAGGGTAATATTTAACTATCTATGTGTACCCAGCATCCGTAAAACGATCTGCGCGCTTGAGTGCGTGTAAGGAATGACTGTTACATTTACAACAACCGATAGGACGAGAAACTGTTTCTCCAATCTTTCAAAATAGCTTTTCTTTTCTAAGATTTGATCCTGCAAAGAAATTTTAATTAAGCGAAATACTCTTTTATTCTCATTTTAAATTAGAATAATAATTTCTAGATAATTTTCTCTAAACATGCCAATTGTCTAACGAGCATGGTACCTTCTATATTAAATTATTAAAAGATATAAAAAAATAATATAGACTAAACCGCGATAATGGTCGCAAAACAAGCAAAACTTATTATTTCAGCGATTGGAATCATTTTTTCTTAATTAAAAATTCACATTAACCCGCCTACTTCTAATTATAAACATGCATTCTTTATCATTAGAACATCTACTAAATGAATACTAACGTTTATGATAATCATATAATACATACGTTTTATGAGTTTTTTAATATTATAACTTTATAAATCAATAATCATATGTTAGTAATTTTTATATATTTTTTCAAATTTTATTCTCAGTATGAAGAATAATTATATTATATTAAGTTACAGGCAAAAGCATTAGTCCTTTTATCGGTAATAGCAACCATCAAAGCTTTACCAATCGCGAATGTTCATGTGAAATTCGTCTCTCGACCTCACGTATACGAACATGGTATTACAACAGACGGTTAGTATAAATACGCGTATAGTCGAACTGATTTCACTAAACTAATTAAAACACTATTACAACGGAGTAAAATCGTTCGTTCTCGTTATAGGAGATCGTACGATTTATCAAAAATCCTTTGTTTCGATCGGACGAAGAAGCATTCCCTCGAATCCACGAAGACAATTTGGTAAGCCATGTTCTTTCCGCAAGACATTTTGAAAAGATACACGTAATACATTTTGATTATTTTTGTTTTTAGGAGAACGTATACATACTGATATCAACTTGCAAGAAATTCCAGAAATAGGAAAATACGCAACAATAATAAAACCGGAAAATGCTGAATCATTATGGCCAGTTGGAGTCTTTCTTCCCCCCATAGATGTGAATGATCTTAGCCATACTTCTCAGGAATCTAGACATATAACGCCCGATTACAGTAACGGTTTAAGTAATAAAACTTTTTTAAATAATATGAAAGATACAATAAATTGTACTTTCACAAAACTAATCCCCCTTTTGACTTATTTAGAATATCACGATCCTTTGCTTCTGACCGGTACGGAAGCAATGATGGTGGTGAAATACATCTATGGCCGCGGCGAACTCTTTTACAACGATTTTCCACACGTACGTGCTATATTGCGGAATCAAGAAGAGAGAAGATTAAATGGTCTACACGATCATATTCTAAGCAGTCTAAGGCCTAGCTCCCCTTTTTACAAAAGACAGCAACATTAAAAATGTAAATTTGAATTTGGCCGAAAAGTGAGTAGCTATTATCATACAAATTTATACAGCGAAATCGACAGGAAATCGACAGAAAAATAATTGCCATCACTAACAGCGACATGATCTGTCAATTAATTAATTTAACGTCATTTTTATTCAAAAACAATATTTAATTTTCAAATATTACGACATAACATTAGACACATAAAATAATTTCATACGATAAAATCCATTGTTATCTTAAATAAAAATAAAGCAACTAAAGGGATATTAATCCATAAAAAATCTAAATGAACATATAGTCATATAATTAAATAAATTATAAATGCTTTAGAAAATATTGATATGCTATTTTTAAATAGATCATCAAATTGCATATACCAATTTGTAATACCTTTCACAGCAATTTATATAATTTTTTGCAAATCGTATAAGAAAATAACGTGTATCGCTCTTACTCGCATTAGAATCAGAATCATATCTTATTTATTACGGAACAGCCCTGTTTACAGTTCAAGTTCAAAGAACAAAATAAGATCAACAATCACAATACAATACGAGCAATAACTTGTAGTCTTAAAGATCTAATAGAGATTTTTTTATTAGTATTGCATTGGTATTTGCATTTTAAAATAACTTATAAAATTGTTATTAAAATCTTACATGAGAAAACATCATCAATACGATGAGAAATAAAACGTTTGTTAAAAAGATTGTAAAGAAATCATTATTTAAGAAAAATCTTATTGATATAATGAATGATGCAAACTTAAGGATTGTTACGTTTTAATGATAACAACGTAACATATAATATTTTATATTCATGATATAAAATCAAATAGACAAATTGCCTATTGATAGAATAATTTTTAAGATAAAAGATTATATTGGATCATTGGCAATTTAAAATATAAAAAAAATTTATAGGATCCATCGTACGGTAATACATAATATCAAGGTTAGTAACGAATAGGACATATTGGCGTTAATCGCTCCGTTGCAAAGATCTCCGAGGCAAAGGCACATGTAAACTTTTCTATAATTCCACGTAGTATAAGCGCATCTTTCTTCGCCATCATCCGGTCCTCTTTGAAAGCACAGTCTTTGCGTGGCTGTACCGTATTCTGAAAAATACGATCGCCATCATGGGATAATACAAATGAAAAAAAAAAAAGAGATTAACATTGCAGTGTTACTCTTTAAAAGAAATGACATGATATATAGTGCAATGTTTCTCACAAAGGAGTTCGTAATAAAATCGAAAGGAACCACAAGAAACATAATGCAATCTTATACAGTGGACATAGCAGCAATGGTCGATCGTAGATTACATCGAAGATCGATTTCAACATCGAGCGAAATCTTCGTCTCGATTCAACAGAGTAAACTGCTTTTATTAGCTGATAATAAGAATCAAAAGGAATAAAGCAAAATATTCGATTAAATCGATGTTAAATATATTATTTAAATTATAATTAATATGAAGTATTAATTACTTTTAAATTAGCAACCGATTTCTAATAAGAAAATAGTATCCTCAAATATAAAATTTTAGAAGATTCAAATCCTTTGATATGAAACTTTAAAACATTCTAATTCGTAAAAGGGACATCGTATAAACGTAATATACTATATAATTGTACACGAATATTTTTCTTCTATAAATTGGTAGAATGATGAAATAGAGCAAAAAAAATACGAAAGATGAAGAAAGAGAACTCTTAAAGATTAAAACTCTTAAAGGATTAAAGATATAATCGTAGATGACAGATATTATTCTTATTTCTTAAGAAAAACCATTAAAGTATATATCTTTGGGGCAATTTTCCATATCATTTTTTTTTATGCATATAATACTAACCATTGTTTAAATTTTGACTCTCGATTATTTTACCACACCAACCGGATACACAGGGTACCATATCCACGCCTCTTTCTAAATCTATTTGCGTGGAATTCATCGTAAACGGATCCTTACACGAGCCTAGCTCTCCTCTCGATCTGCAATGAACGCATCTTCGAAGTGCTGTTGAAGAAAGTAAGAAAATGATAGAAATATACACATTTTACATATCGAGGAAATTTTTAAATATTCCAGCGAATAAATATTTTCTTGTTTTATTACATATCAAAAAGAAAAAGGAATTGCATATAACATTTTACTTTAAAATACATAAAGTCCAGCCATTGAGTTAAAATGACCTAAGTCATACCTATACGTGTATTACTTTTTTATGATTCTATATTATTATGATATAAATATAATACAAAAAAAAAATGATAAATTAAATTTTTCCAGATTTTTTAGTTAGGCAACTTTTGTAATTACTTATACATGCGTTTTTTTAATAGTTCGTCATAATATAATTGAGTAACTATTGATGAATTGTAGAAATATTTTGTTCATTGTTACTTTTACTAGAATATAACATAGACCAAAATTTGTTTACAAAAATATGGATTACATTTAAAATACATTAAAAAATTAAACGATTCTAATAATTATTAATAAGAAACAATTGATAATGATGTTAATAAAGAAATAAAAGAAAAATTTTCTTATTGTTAGTGGTAATAAAAAAATGATAAAACGCAAGAGCCGCACATCGGTGAATACCATAAAGCATTTGTCACCGTTCAGGTGAAAGTATCGTGCCAGTTTGTGGTATTGCAGGCCGTAAGTACGAACCATATAGTTCGACTCACCAATCGTTGCTGGAGGTAGATTGAAGTATAAAATTGACAAAAATACGACGATGCACATCCTTAAATCCATTCTGTCGATCGTTCTATTTCGTTAAATAAACACGAATGTGAGATTCACGCGTTGAAAGTCACCAAGAACGGCGGAAGGTGAAATATCAAGGAGAAACGATCGAGCACAGCCATTTTGGAACTAACCGGTAGGACTAACAGACTTACCAGAGAGGGCTACGCGTATAACGCAGTCTCTTTCCTTTCACTTGACTCTTGAGTTCTTCGCTTAGCTTTAAGGCCGTACACCATAAGTATATATGTATATGTATATGATATGTATATGTATATGTATATGTATATGTATATGTATATGTTTATGTTTATGTATATGTATATGTATATGTATATGTATATGTATATGTACATGTATATGTTATGTATATGTATCAATGAAAAAGAATCGTGCGCCGACGATAATTACTTTCTTCAGACGAATCATCGATCGTTGGCTTGAAAAGAATGTCTATAATTATGAAACAACAATTTTCCGTTATCGCGATGCGTTCAAAGCATTCTATTAAGTGACGATCATCATCCTTCCCTTTATAAAATAATGAGCAAACATGATATACGTTTGTTTCAAAAAACTAAAATAATAAATCAAATTATTATGAAAAATGGTAATTAATTATTCTTTCACGTATGATTACGTTTGATACCGATATGAATATTATTATAATATATAGCATCAGATGTCCATACATTTATTTTATTTTTCATTTCCCACGCATATTGTAGGGTCACTTTCTTCTTCTATTTTTTCTTTTCCATTATATTGTATTTTTCTTTGCATGTCCTTCTTCTCAGGAAACATTACTTTAAAGGTATCCTTTCGTCTACACGTTATAATCAGACCGGTACAATAACAAAATGAAGTTAATAATAATATGAATCCAAGATAACCCATGTGACGCAAAAATACTATAACGACGCAAAGGAGACAAATAAGCAAATGAAAGTTATGAGAATAGATATCTTCACCTCACCTAATGTCCAAAATCTCGATTTAAGAACAACAATGATCTTCATTTGCATCATATTGACGTTATCGACGTAACATGTATAATTGCCTTCCTCGTCTTTCGTAATGTCTATTAGATATAAATATTATTGCATGTATAATTATTAACAAACTAAATTTGTTATTTTCAGAAACGAAACAAAACCAATTATGTAAAGTGTTGAAAATGTGTCAACCATCATTCGAGCTTCAGCATCTGTTTTATGAAACGATCGACTTAAACCTTGCTTCAAAATAATGGAGTCTTTTTTCCAAACTATTTGCGATTGCAGGTCTGATCTATATTTATAAATCATAACAACTTATAGTTTCAGAATTATATGAAACATGAGCATAACATACTCCGGACACGAAATAGCAAAATGAGCGCCCTCTGAGAACACATACTGCTTTCTATATTTAAATTTTTTCCCTTTTTTCTTTTTCTTTACTTTTGTACAATTCTTACACGCCTCTTCCAAAACAAATTCCGGCAAATATTTTACAGCACTACTGACAATAGGAAATTCTTCTTGAAGAAGTATGGATCTATAAAATGTATAACTATTATATTTTCTATTTGTATTGTATAAACTATACATTCTTACTTGCATGGAAGCATAGAGGTCTTATTAAAAAACTTTACGATTAGAGAAGTATGATCCAATATAATGCTCTGTGAAGTTAATAGCAAACAATTATTGGCATTTATATTTTCAGAATTGTCTAATTTGATGAATGCAAAATTTCAGAAAATAATATTTTATATATATGTATATAGTTTATTATTCATGATTAATACTACATATGTAGTTTACTTTATCAAATTGACGCTTCAATCTACAATATCCTCTACGGGTTTTAATTCCTCGATTATGTATACATTTTTCACATGGACTCCATGGTCCCCATTCAGAAATTACTTCTAGAATGATGCCTTCTTGTCGTAGATAGACAAGATCAAGCATTTTAGATACCTAAAGCGAAGTAGTATGTAGTGTCATGAAGTATATTTTGTTATCTCATTTTATATTATGTTTAAAAATCATACAGCAAAGCGTGTAGTCACAGATAGTAAATTTATTACACGATACTCTTCCCAATTAGTAATGTTTCCTGTTTCTATAAATGTATCATTTTGATCTTTAAATATTGCTAAAATACCATTTTCTATATTATTATTTAACTCTTTTATTCTATTATTTTTATTAAAAGAAGGAATAATATATAGTGTAAATGATGTTACGTTCTATTCTGTAGTTAAATTTGTATTCTTCCTCTTGCCCTTCTTGACCATGACACCGATAAATTCCTGCATCTGTCTTTTTGATATTTTTTATCACTAATGAAAGACCTAATGTTACATAAATTCTATTATATGATACATTGTTGTCCATCCCTAACTGTACTTCTCTTTCTGGTAAAGTTTGCAACCGATCTTGATAATACCATATTTTGGGTTGTGTTTCTTCATTATCATTACTACAACATACTCAGCTATATAATCATCAAAATTTTCATACTAACATTATCAATATATTTTCATCAATAATTGTTAAGTTTTTTTAATATAAATATTTAATATTTCTCACCAATATCGGCACAATAACTTTACCATCGTATCAATTTCAGCACTTGCAAGCAAATATTCATCACTATCGTCGGAAGTAATCAATCTATCCTTCTCACGGCAATACATGTTATCATTGCCTGTTTTAATCATGAAAATGTTACTCGAATATATAAAGATAATGAATAATATGCGAAATATCATAATTAAAACATCTCATAGGAATATTTTCTACTGTGATATATAACATCTAAATTATTCACTTAATGAATTTAACAAAAATTTTTGTTGATAAATAAATTACAAGCACACTTATTTCCCTTTCTTGAGTTACGTACACAACCAAGGCATTAAATATCGAATGATTAATAAGTATATACGAACATTGTATTTATTCTATATACGAAACCCAATTCTTAGAGATGATTGGTGCTCCCTTCTATGCTCAACCAATAAATTTAAAGTAGCAAGTAAGTAAAATGGCGCCACTACTAGTGTGAAAGTTTAATAAAAATACAGATATATTAACTAGAGAATTTATGAATAATCAATATGACAACTTATATGTCATGATTAATAATTATATAATTATCAACAATAATATCGATTCTCATAAAATCAAAAGATGATTCAGCGGGAACAAGAACAAAAACAAATTAACCTCCATTTTCAGTTTGAGATTAAAACGATTACACTATTTATATATATGATGTGTATGATAAATATTTTTATTAAAAATCTCCCTTTTGATTATTAAATCTTGATGTTTTCAATACACTACAATATTGTAAAAATAATATATAGATAATAAAAATAACAAAATAAAGTTCTATATAAATTGTATTTTACATTTAAATATGAAATAATTCTTAATCATGTCGATTAAAATTATATTATTTTATGGTATAAATAACATATAAGTACTATTATACCAATATATAAGTAATATTATAACAATATAGAAGTAGAATTATTTATTATCTTGACATTTTTATATTCTCAAATAACCGGAAATGGTAAACTATTTACGTTATAATAAACTATCATTGTTAACTGTATGAAAATTACTTTCGACCGTGTATCGAATGAACTAAATGCATGTATGACACTTCCGGGAACATTATAAGAATGCAATTTAGTAAGTTACACAAATTTTATAATTTTATTTGTACGAATATACTTGTAAGTGAATATATATGTACCTGTGTGTAATCAACTTAATTTCTACTTTCTACATACATTTATATACATATATATATATTATCCTTTGGAAATCTACTTAATTTAACCCAAATACATTAAAAATATAAAGTGATAATCAAAACAGAGACGTAAAAGCGAATAATATGATATCTTATAATCTGTGCAGCACCATCAGTATATTAAAAAGTACTTGTTATTAGAGATGCAAAATATTTACTTATATTTTTCATATATTCCAAAATAATTGTTTTATACAGATATTATTTGTGCATAAAAATATAATTTTACCTAGATATACTTTCTTGATATTATAACTCTATACCTGATTCGTATGCGCTAGTTACAACGTAGACTTTATGACTTAAATACAATCCCATGATGCATTAGTGATATCAACATGGCGGACACGATTGAAAGTGAGTATAACTCAAATAACTTTTGATCGAATTCAAAGCATAAAAGGTGTTTCTACTTATTAAAAAAACGATATCTAGAACACCAAATTATCTGGTTCCTTTTAATAATAGGATAAGTTATTAGGTTGATTACAGATAAACTATTACCCAACATTTCAGTTACAGTTGAGACGACCTGGTTTAAAATTTCAAAAATGACCAATGCATAATTGAAGCGGGACAACAAGATATTCATAAAGCAATATTAGATTTAACCTTTAGAATTTTTTCTATTACTTGATATTGTTTCGCTTTTTTATAGAAAAATGTACAATTATTTTCATAAAACTAGAAATTTAAACGATGCAACAAGTGAAAATAATCATTTCAAATTCATTGCAAGTTTGGTTATGTTAGTATTTTGAAGTTAAGATATAATGATTTAGATCCGTTAAGGCGGAAGAATTTACGTAAGACATTGAATGTGTCTTGAAAATTAACATGTGTCCTTATAGTTTTTGTATACTTTCTTTTTGTATAACACGTAATAGTATTATATTCTTATAATCAAAGGTATATTATGTATTTTAATAATCTTAAAACATACAAACACAAAATAATATAAAATTTAAATTATTTTTTTCCATTTCTAATTCCTTAACATTTTAAATTCCTCAACATTTTTTTTTAATTATTTGGTGTATTATATTATAAAATTTCTTCTTTAAATATAACATTATTTTATAAGTAAAAGTTAACAAAAAAATTTAATAAAAATATAAATTATATTAATAATTTTGATTATAGCGCAAATAAAGTAAACAATAAAAGTTTAATAATATGAGAGATAAATCAATAAAATCTATTTTTTTAGATGAATCGGCTGAAACATTACTATCTATTAAAAATGGAGGGTATCCCACAGTTGATGAAATTAAAACCGAGGTAGTAGATGATGATACAATGGACCTGGATGATCAGCAAATTTCAAATCATTCAATGGATTCACATATGGATACAGAAGAATCTGAGCCAATACCTGAGCTTGGACCTGCAGCTTTAGGTCTTCAACGAGTAGGCACTCAACCTCCACCTAAACCAAATCCGCCTACTCAACCAGTTCAAGTTTTAAATCGTAGAGGAATGCCAGCTAGAATTAGAAAAAAAAATAAATTATTTTATGATGATATTTTAGTCAATCATCCACATCATAGGTATGTTATTATAAATAATATTTAAAATTATTAAATTTCATATTTTTAATACCTTATAGGATCAAGAAGGATCCTTCTAGTACAGATGTTAAGCAATCTCCTAAAAAAATAGCTCGTCCATCACCAGCAAAAAAACAAAATAGAATAACTAATGAACCAAAGAAAACTAATAGCAATATTTCACATCTTCCTAATGTAATGGCAGCGGTAAAACAAGAGAAAGAACCTGACAAATCTATGCAACCTCCTTCACCTGACAGAAAGATAGGACAAAAGATTGGAATGAGATTAAGAAATTTATTAAAATTACCCAAAGCACATAAATGGGTTTGTTATGAATGGTTTTATAGTAATATTGATAAGTAAGTGTTACTATGCTATTATTTGCATATTGTCTACTATCTTATTTATAATATCTATAATATTTTTTTTATACAGAACTTTATTTGAAGGAGATAATGATTTCATGATATGTCTAAAAGAATCATTTCCGCAATTGAAAACACGTAAATTAACTCGTGTTGAATGGTGCAAAATCAGAAGAATGATGGGCAAACCACGTAGATGTTCACAATCATTCTTTGAAGAAGAAAGAAGAGAGCTAGAAAGAAAACGTCAAAAAATAAGAATGCTACAGCAAAGAAAAACTGCAGATATAAACAGTTTCAAAGATTTACCGCCAGAAATACCATTGCAATTAGTTATAGGTACAAAGGTTACTGCAAGGTTACGGAAACCACAAGATGGATTGTTTACTGGTAGTATAGATGCAGTGGATACAAGTAATAATACTTACAGAATTACATTTGAGAGAGCTGGTCTTGGAACTCATAGTGTCCCTGATTATGAAGTATTGGTAAGTTTTTTAAATATTATATTATTTCATAGAATAAAATCATATTACAGAAACATGTTTTGATATAATAATACAACATTAATAAATACATTTTGTAGTCAAATGAACCACCAGAGACTATCAGTGTTGCTTCATTTGCTCAAAAATTTAGACCAAGACATGTACAATATGTACCTTCACCACCTTATGCAATGAAATTATTATCTCCACGTTTAAACAACGATCCATTAATCTCTAATGCATCTGTATCAGTACCAAAGAAATCTCACATTGGTGGTACTATGAATGGCTATCCAGTAAAATTGCTTGAGTTCATGGTAAAAGTAAATAAAATATTAGCAGCTAAAAAATTGAAAATTAAAAAATTAAAAGAAATGAATAGTGAAGCGGAAAAACGACGATCGTTCGGAGAACCCTTTCCACAAGACTTTGAAAGAAGATATGCAGGGTATGCAAAACACACAAATTCAACAAATATAATCACTAATTTCAAAAATATTCACTATTGTCTTATAAAAAAAATAACTTTTCAGAATTATAGTCGAATTGGAAAAAATGAATACAGCTTTACAAGATTACTTAAATGATATTCAAGAACTTTGTCAAGAAATAGCTCCTGAACCTAGTGTTGCAGCAATGCTAGCACCATCTCATCTTCGGGAAAAATGTAAACAGGAAGCAGCGGATATGGTTGCTAGGAATAATATGATTCATGATAAAGAACCTGGAAAAATGAATCAATTAGTAACAGACTTAACAGCTCTTATGTTACAAGTAAAGGTAATAATATTGTTGTAGCTTTTACATTATGATTGAAAATTTAATTTTTATTCTAAATAATTATCTACTTTTTCAGAGTTTATCTGATTCTGATAGAAATGCTTATGAATTAAAAGTACTTCAAGGTACTATGGAGCAAATAAGGTCAAAGCTTAGTCCACAAAATCAACAAGTCTTTCAAAATTGCGTTGAAATTCATATGCAACACATTCAATTAGGATTAGGACAAGTAGGTGCTTTGACACCTTTTATGGCTCAAAGAGCTTAACATATATGAAATCATATAGTTTATTCATTGAATGCACAATCCCAGATGGAACAAGTGATATGCACATTATGTGCTCTATAGTTCATAAAAAACATTTATTTTAACACTGTTCAATATAGAATATAGTACTTTCGCTCATTAAGATTCTTTATAAAATATAAAATATATATATACACACACACACACACACACACACAAAATTAAGCATAATGAAATATTTTCTGTATATACAATTTCACAAATAATGTATTCATCATTTATTGTAGATTTCATTTTATAATACAACAAATATTTGAGAGTAAATATAAGCAGATAAATATTGTTTAAACTGCAGAATTGAAATTAGAATAAATTTTTAATATACATAGTAAATTCGTTTTTACAATATATTTTACAATAGCAGCAAATAAATATAATAATTTAAAATAATATATTTTAAGAGTATTCTTTTATGAACTTCAATATGTAAGCTATATCTTTATTTTTGTACAATGTGAATAATTAGGGATGTCGAATATTGATTTCGTTGTATTCTCATTGAAAATCTTCATAATATTTTACAAATTCTTGTAAAAATGTTTAATCTAGAAAATTCAATAATACTGTTTATATATCTATTACGACAAATAACTGTGTCAAATAACAACATAACTCTGTCTTAAAATTTACCATTATTACAAAAAAGCTATACTAGCAATTGTAGTAATTAAATGTTAGGTAAGTATAGGTCACTAATTGTAAATTAAATACTTTTTTCATTTACGCAATAGATTGATTAATTTTATGAATGGGAATTTTATTTTTATTTTTATTTTCATATATATATGTATATATATGTATATTTATGTATATATATATATATGTATATATATGTATATATATATGTATATATATGTATATATATATATACTCATAGAGAGAATTTGTATAAATGGTATAATATCTTTGTTATTATGAACAAAAAGTGGAGATAATAAATATACATTATTCTAAGAAAAAAATAGCATTTATTCTTTTTATGGATTATATTCAATATTTACTAGATATGATTATATAATATATAAAACTTATATTTTCAATGTCATACATCAGACAATTCCTTAGTGTGCTATTCATTGAAAAACATGCATTACAACATCATTATCAATATAATACAAAATTATATTGATTCATTTATGTAGTATTTGTTTGATAATAAACAAATTTTTATAATTTTAATAAAGATATTTATCTCATATATTTGAAAATACAGAACTTAAAACAAATTGTAATTTAAATTATTTAATTAGAACAATCAGAATACCTAAATATTCTTAAAGTTTAAGTAATGGAAACTAAACAATAATTGATAAATGAAAAAAAATATAGTATTTTTAGGAATACTTAATTTTTTAATGATATATACCATTTTTTAATAATGCAATTTGTTATTTCTCTTTTACAAATTGAAAAATTAATTGCAAATGTCGTTACAATTTTTAAAGACCTTTTCATTATTCTTTCTGGACAAAAAAAGTTTACTGTTAAAGTCATACCAAATATCAAGTATAATACAAATATTATCCTGTGTTAACAGGATGATTTTCAAATATACAATATAATATTTATCTAATGAAGAATGTTGCACACACATTAATCTTATTTTAAAACTTTTATACATAATCATACGAGTACTTAATAATGGCATCTTAACTTCATAAAAGTAATAGCATAACACTGTAAGAGTATAAGATGATGCAACAATTAACACATTTATGTTCTAATTTAAAAATTTTTACCTATGATATTAAATTTGTTGCAACATACTATTTACTCTTTTCTTAGTTATTTTATTATGCTTCCTTCATTGTCAAATACAGTACCTAGATATTTTATTTGTAATTTATTTTTTATGTTTATTTAAAGTTTCTAGTAAAATATCTGCATCTTCAATAGTTTTCACTCTTAACAAAACTGGTGTAGGTGGAGGTTGAGAATCTGGCAAACACACCAACATTATGGTATTTTTATTCATTCGTTGTGTAGGAATACTTTCAGTTAATAAAGTATTCAACAATAAATTTCCCAATGAATTTTCTGCTCGTACTATTAACTGTGTTTTTCCGTTCGGTGTTGGTTTCAAAAACAATGTTCCTATTCCTCTATCACTAAAAGCGCCATCTTTTTTAATAAACACCTTACATCTGAAAATATAATAATAAAATAATCGTCAATCATATATGTTTTATTAATTTATTAGATTACTTTAATTTTATAAAATTTTATTCATTAATTTTATATTCATAGAAATATCTTAATTATCTATTAGAATAATATAATTTACCTTTGTTCATAGATTGCTCCTTCTTCTGTAACTGGTTTAAAGTCTGGTTTTGGAGGTTCCTCAGCATCATCATCTTTAGATTGATTTTCAGATTTGTCTTCATTATCTTGTGATTTTACGACTTGAGCACCAAATGAGAATGGTTTTGTACTAAAATATAATGATTTTCTTTTTTAGATCAATATCGAATACTTCAGTAAAAAAAGGAAATATTTTTATAAAAGAATAGCAGATAATTACTTTCCAAAACTAAAACCAGCTGATGGGCTAGTAAGTGTAGAACTTTGACCAAAACTAAATGTAGTTATATTAGAGGATGCAAATGTAAGACCGCTGCCTATTTTATCAGATTTTGATTCATTATCATCTTTAATATCTGAACCTGAAGTTGACTTAGTCAACTGTGGGTTTCTGTCAGCATTTGGTTTGTCAAATATATTTTTATTAGATGTCTTTGCCTCTACATTACCAAAAATTGGTTTCTGTATATTGGTAAATTGCTCTGCGTTATTGAAAATAGATTTTGGAGTATCTGATTTTTGGTCTGTATTACCAAATAATGATTTAGCATTAACACTAACATTTCCAAAGATTGACTTTTCTGGTTTCCAATCTGATACTCCAGAATAAGTTTTTATACTTGTAACTTCATTAGTACTATCATTTTCATTTTTATTACTACTATCTTTGCTGTTATTTTCCTTGGTATTGTCCATTCCAGATGAAGTTTGTTCATCGTGTTTTGGTTTCTTAGATTCGTTCCCATATTTTAATTCTATTTCACTTAAGTAATTTGCATAATCTTTAAATATAGGTGTTAAAATACAAAATGGATTTGAATCCACATGTGTTTTAATCCACTGTGCAACACTTTCATTTAATCCCTTTAATTGCGCAAAGTATTCTGAAGATTTTTTAGGAACTTTGTCATTTCCTTGCTCATTTTCAGTTATCGTTTCAGTTAATGATGGTTTGACTTGTTGGACATTTTCTATTTTACTTGTTCCATTTTCTGAACTTTTAATAAGTCCGCTACTCGTATTTGACGCCGATGAAGATGATGATTGAAAAGTAGTACTTGTAGATGCTAAGAAATTAAATGGAGATGAACTTGTAGTTGCGGTGTTGAAACCTGTAAATCCACCAAATGCATTTTTGCTTGTTTCCTGAAATATATAAAATTTTCTTTCGATTAAAAATGATCATTATTTAATTATAGCAAACGAAAAATATTCCAAAAAATATCTTACATCTTTAGGAATCAACCTACGCCTAGCAGCTTTAATTACTCTTTTCTGAAGAATTTCGTCAGATGCCTTTGTAAATGTTCCTGCATCTTCAGGTTCGTTTTCTTCATTCCAGTTATCATGATTTAAATCTGTAGTTGCCGTACGTTTAGTAGCCATTTATAGTTTGTAACTAAATGTTAAAAATTTTAATACATTATATCTTATATTTATAAGTTTCCTAAATATATATATATATATATTTCTGATATGATATTATTATACTTAAATTTAAATCGCAATAAATATACATTTATAATTTACTTTTCAATAATATAATATTTTTTTCCGAATGATAATAATATTGTCAACATTCAAGAGGTTATAAACTAGAATGAAGCAAACAAAAAGTACGAATTGATTTTTACACATCTGGAAAAATAATAAATGAAAAATGGAAATGATAATGAGCAAAATGATCTACTTAATTTATTTTATTTACAAATAATTTTTAAATTAAATTTATAATACTGATCAAGTAACCTCACAATGCTCGAAATATTGATTTTTCTAAAGAAATACTATACATTATTAATGTTAAAACAAGACTTACTATTATAAAAAATCAAATATGACAATCAATAAGGATTTATAAGACAAATATAGTTAAAATATTCAGAGCATTCCAGCATTTATATTAATTCACTACACACTGATACTTTGTGTCTGTGAGCAAATTTGTCCGGGATCTACAATCATAAGATACCATATGAATCGTCAGGTTTAGTCAGGCTAGAGACAAATAGTTTACTAAAAATGATATTTTGTGTAAAATAGATATTTATATATATTACTTTTAAGCTAGAATTAAGCTTAAATAAATTAAGAATGTTAAAAGAATATAAATAATGAATCACAACAAAGTATTTACCACGGAAAATAATGAAAATGTGAATTGCATGTGCTACATTCAAAAAATAAGAAAACACGATAAAAAGTTAAACGGATTAATAATCTTATAATAAATGTATTTTATTTAACAAAAAGTTAAGTCAAATTTAGAATTACACGAATGTATACTCTTAATATAACAAATGAAAATGATAACGTAACATGCTTATTCATATTCATATGAAAGTATTTTTCATTTCGTAAAAATAATATAGTACAAAAATATCAAATTCGTTAATTCTAAAAAAAAAATAAATCATTAAATTGCTTCAAAAGTAAATAAAGCAATATTCCCATTTAAGTACGCAGATTCAACGATAATAATCGATACAGCTTTAAAAATTCTCATAAATCGATAAAAACATCTTAGAAGTGGCAATAAAGTCATTTCGATTCGTCCATCCAAGAACCGGGAAAATCGAGACAGTTTTCGTTTCTCAAAACCGAGAAAAAATGGAGGAAGATTGGTAAGTTGGTATGAAAATTAGTTAGGGAACAGTAATCTATGCGTATGTCGATGATGTACCGGCTCTTTATTTTTTTTCTTTTTTTCTTTTGTTTAATTTCTTTTTGAAGAAAACAGGTAGAAGCATAGAAAGGTGGTACGGGGCGCTTGAAGCGCTCGGTACGTCTTTGTGCGCGCGCTACGTCGAGATTGGTGGCAGCACAGACGTTCGCTGACGGGCGAAGGAGTCGGTTCTCGGTGTCGGTGTCCGTATCCTGTCTTGTGCCCGTGTTCGTGTCCCACCGACTTACATTGCGCTCTCGTCGCGGAAGGGCAACAACGCGACTAACGAAGGTACGTGTGCGCGTGTAAAGAGAGAGAGAGAGAGAGAGAGAGAAAGAGAGAGGGAGAGGAGAAGAGAGGAACACTTGTATTGTTTCATTACAATCTGAATTTCCATTTCGTTTATTCCTGTGGTCGTAAAAGTGTCATTGGGTAAAACTTAAGTAAAAAGTAATTTTTTTCAAAGATATTCTCGCGTGCGAACGATCAAGAGATCTGCTCGTCCGCGCCTCGCTCCTGTCTTTTCGTTGTGCTAGTGGTGTGATACTGTAGTTAGTGTGCTGTCTACGGTGGTAGTGGTAGAGCTGCTGCTGCTGGTGTGGTGGCGGTGATGATAGTATAGTGGTGGTAGTAGCAGTGCACGCTGCTGGTGTTCGTTCGTACGTCGCGGCTCTCGTCGATTTGGCGGCTGGGAGGGGGGAGGAGGAGGCTCCCCATCCTCCCCTTCTCTCGCTCACGTTACTACGGTTATCCCGTATATACTTTTGGATGCGAAAAACGCGCATACCTGCACCACCAACGAGTATGGAGATATCTAAGACGCTACAGGAAGAAATACTCACCGTGCAAAACAAGCTGAAGAATGCCATACGCGATCATCAGGTGAGAAAATGCCGATACTAATCTGTGTCAATCGGTTATCATAGACGCGGGTAAAAAAGCTGAAGATGATCGGAACAAAACTTTTCCCTTTTCTTTTTCTCTCTGTGTTTCTATTTCTATTTCCCTTTCCCCCCTTTACCGGTTCGCTTTCCATTTCTTTTTCTATTTGTCTTTATATGTATGTAAGTACGTAACGATCGTTCTTATATCTGGCAATCGTTCATGCTGATCGCCTTTTCGATGATTCGAGACGTGCACGCGATAGAAAGAGAACTTCAAAACAAAGTACAGTCGAACAATTTACTTTTATCGATTTTAAATCTTTGCGCCTCTTTAAAGAAGCGAGCTGGGAAATGCATGAATCTGCTAAAAGTCATAGTATAGCAACACTAGTATAGTTATACTTCTTTTCTTTTTGTTTCGCGCTCACTCACACACCGACGCTCTCTTCATCTTCCTCTCTTTCTCTTGTTCTCTCTCTCTCTCTCTCTCTCTCTTTCTCTTGTTCTCTCTCTTGCCATTTCCTCCTCGCTCGCACTTCCTTTCTGTTCGCGCGTCTTTACCCTTCCTCTTTCTCTTCGCTCCACCTCTTTTCCCCCTTCCTTTCTTTTATAGAGACGCGCAAGATATCCATGTCTATACCGGATTTTGTATATAGATAAAAATTTCGTCGTTGCTTGAGTCGAGTTATGTTTTAATATAAATATATTTGAAAGTGAGAGACAAGAAAATGGAGAAAGAATTCAATCCGCGGTGTTCGGTTGAGTTCAAAATTTCGAATGAAGATTTTAGGATTCTTGGAGCGCGCGCGCAAACGGGCGAGCGTGCGTGCCGTCAAGCGGGGGTTACAAGAAACGCTGTTGCTCTCCTCTCGCATATCACGCCGTTTAAGAGATTCTTCGATCGAAAGTTCCGCATTCGTTTGCTCGTCATAATAGACGAAGCAACGGCATAAGCGTATATCATTGGATCGAGTTTCGTTGGAGAAAACTCGTTCAATATATCGTTCAATGAGAAGGAATATAATATCATATATCGTCCTTGCTATTTCACCGGCAACGACGAACGTTGGTCGGAGACCTTAACCTTCGTTGTTAGGAAGGAACGACGACGAGTCGACTCGATGCGGACGTGCGACTTTGAAGAAGTTTTTGTCTCTTTCTTTTTCTCTCTTCCTCTTTCTCCCACCTCCTTTCTCTTTCTCTTTCGTCTGTTAGAGCGCTTCAATTTCGTTCTTTCAATTCTTATTTCCATGAAACAATCGTATAGCGAAACATTCGAATGCAAATCAATGTCTTAAGCAACGAATTAAAATGGCCTCGAACGATCGACGACTATCTATACATATATGTGACTGTTAGAATTTGTAGGAATGTAAAATAGAGTAAGAGGACTCAATCGAAACGCGTATTCTTGTCCGTTGTCATACACGTTTATATATATACATATATATAGCGCGTCGGGATGAGCCAGGCTTCTCGTGTCTCTATATACTTGAGAAGACAATCGTCTGTTTTTCAGTTGTTTCGTGCTCCCAACGAATAGAATCGCTTGCGTGATTATCTTTATGCAATAATTAAAACTTTTAATACTTTTATTGCCTAATAAAGAGAAAGAAAAGTTTTTGATTTCGATGCGCAGATGTTAATTTTTTTCCGGACATCTTTTTAATATTCCGATCGATTTGTACGAGCAGTGTATGAATATCAATGGATTATTTCGTCATTAATAATAAATATTATTAATGAATTATATTTTTCAAATTTTATAAATGGCCTTCTTTTTTGTTTTTTATTTTTTTTTGTTTTGTTTTTTGTTTGAAAGTATGAGACTTGATTTCTACTCAACGATTTAATAAATGATACAATTCGATTATGAAATTATATAATATTAAGTCCAGAAATTAAGTTAAATTTATTTTCACGTTTAAAATGTAGTTTATCAATATTTCTAAAATGCAAAATACATTCGAAACGTCTTTTTTTTTTTTTGTGAATTAAAGAAAAGCATTTTACGTAAAATGAAATGTTTTTTTATGTTCCTTTCCGGAGTGACTTTGTAAAGTGTAGCCGCTACGAATATTCTCGTTTATTCGATATCGCCGGCATCAATACTATGCCATTATTTTAAAGAGAGAAGGCTATTGAGCATTTTCAAGAAATGGGAAGAACTTAAAATAATCCACCGGAAATCTCATGAAACTATTCTCGTATTTTGGCAATTCGTAATTGGCGCTTTATTTTTTATTAGCCAATCATAGATTTGTATCCCTTAATTCGATTAATGATTGGCTATTGTTACATAAATACGAATCAATCATTATCTGTAATCGATTTTCCGCAATGAAAATCATCAGGAATATTTATGCATTTGCGTAATATTCAATAATCAAGAAATATCGCATTAATATATCGCATATGACTAGTTTCATGCATAAAGAAGGATTTGTGTGTGTATGTTTGTAACTAAGCCATACTGCTGTTTGTAAACACATGAAGTGTACTATAGAACTTTTAGATAATCAGTATTACGAATATAAATAAACTATATCGCCTCTCTAATGGTAACGCTAATTATAGTGTACGACATACAGTTACATTCTCCTATCTACAGTCTTCTATCATAGTGAACTATGAAGTATTACGCTAAATCGTACTCGATGTAGAGAAAAATAGGTTAGACGCGTCTAAATGCGGATGAAGAAACGAAAAGTATTGTCGTAGTCTTTCGGACTTTTTCTTACACATTTACTACCACTAGTAACTCGAGAGTGAAACGCTATAAGGGTGAGAAAGGAGACGTGCCGTTAAATGTACATGCACTTTTTCTATTACGTGCGTCGTAAAAGTTGAGAAAAAAATGGCGAATGATTGTGAAGAACGAAGAAATTATGAGTACTTTTTAAAAAAAGATATTTTCAAGTTATAAAAATTGAAGAATTTCCTTTGATAAACGAATATTAAATTATGCGAAAATAATTAAGTTGAACTTTTTAGAACGAGCCACGTACGTGTTTATAAGCTTTTTAATGTCGTTCATTTGCGAGCAATTGTAAAAAATAGGAATTCTTTAACATAATCTGTTTAATTTTTTATTTAATTGTTTTATATAACTATTGCTAACATAATCTTTTTTTTTCTCTTATAAATTCTAGATATGCGTGGGCAAATTGAAAGATGATCCACACGTAAGTATCTTTTTTCTTTCTAAATATTTTCATTTTGATTCTAAAAATTTGACGAACATTCGTTCGTTACGAATAAAAGGAATGAATGCGTCGTTATATCTGTCATAACAAATTATAGTGACGCAAATATAGGATATTTTTTTTGCAGAACACTATCATTCTCGGACGGATACAGGACATCCATTTGCACATCGTCTCTTTGGATAGATGTCAGGTAAGTTGAATGGATTTCAACAAATTTCTTTTCTTTTCTTGAAAGACGTACGAAAGAAAAAAGGAACTTCGGATGACCGTCGAATGTTGTTGGTTGTTATCGCTTATTACTTGGAACAAGAAAATCATGCAATTAAACACAGCTCGGAAAATAAAACAAAAGAAAGAGATATACAAAGTACTGCTCGTCCTTGACTCCATTTACACATTAGAAAAGTTAACCTTGTTTAATATTACGACTTTCGAAAGATCATTCGAAAGATATTGTTTACTTTTTTAATCATCGAAATATTACATATCAATTATACTATTCAATTCGTTATTCTTATAGTACAAGTTCGAAAGTAATATATGTCTGCCAAAAAGCAAACTTTGATAATTTTATTTTTCAAAAGATATGTAACTTGATTCTTTTACTGAGCACCTTTGTCTTTAATCTCATGACATCTTTTTTAACGTTCCTCTCTTTCTTTCCACGACGATGAACCACGGACGAAACGAGTACTAGTAACGGGGATGGGAATGGTGATGGGGGAGGGGGAGAGAGGCGGGAGCTGAAGCGACGACGGTAGAGAGCAAGTAACTATAAGTAGGGGAGAACGAGCGAGAATACGGGAGAGACCAAGTCGGAGGATGAGAAAAGAGAAAGAGCCTCCCAATCGATAAAATATCTCGCGCAATATCTTTTTACCCTTTTCCTTTTTTTTTTCCTTTCTTCTCCTTTTCTTTTTCTTTTTTTTCTTTTCCTTTTAATTTTTGTCCATTTTTCCTTTTTTCATCCGACTAAAGCGTTTGTATTTTTTTTTTTTTTTTTTTTTTTTTTTTTTTTTTTTCAACTCACTATTTTCGTTTCTATTTTATCAACGGAAGAATACGTTTGAGAAATAGAAAGACTTTTCTAGAAATTAATCGTCACGTTTCTCATTTTGTTACGATCTTTTTTCTTCGGTCTTTCGCGCATCTACGAGATTTAATTAATCCGAACTATCATGTAGATTAATTTCAAGAAAAGAGCATTTTTTATAATCACATCCGAAGATTTCATCGGTCGTGTGATCACTTTGATAAAGAATTATTTCCATTTTATAACAATCTCTATTCTTTTTTTTTCGTTTGTAGAAGCAAGTCCTACAGCGGCTGCGCAAAGAGGTTGAAGCATTTAAAGCGCAAAATGCAAATGGGCCAAAAGTTTCGTTAGCGTCGTTGCTTGGTTTGGATAATAATAATCGTCATATCACAAATAATAATGATAAGAGAAATAACAAAGTGGTGGGAAACACCAACAATCTTGATGTTAAGATATCGAAGGATGATTACGAGGATACAGTGCGCAACAGCGACGTACCATCGCCCTCGCAAGAAAATTCGCCTTCCAAGTGAGTAAGAATTGATGATGCTTTCATTTCTGACCTTTTTCAGAATTTATGAATACATGCATATACTTGGTATTTTCGTAGAGATCGATCGAGCTCGGTGGAGACGATATCCGGCGAGGACGATGTCATAGAGGTCTCCATGGATGAAAATTCAAACGAGACGCAGGAGGAGCTTGATAAGAAAGATTGCAAGAACGAAGTCAACGAAAAGATAACGTTCCTATCCAATTTGAGCCTGATCACTAATGCGAGATATTCCGAATTACAGAACAAGAGGGTAGAAAGAAAACGGCGTAGCACGGCTAATCCTCAATTTGTGTACTCCTGTTTCGAAGCACCGATGGTACATTATTTTTTAATAAAAAATAAATTTTCTTTTTGAAACTGTACGTCACACTTAATAGATTTCGTTAGTCCGTCGCAAGAAGACGGGGCCCCATGTTTAAGAAAAGTGTATCTGAAATTTGTTTGATTCAAAATGATCTTAGAAATATTAATTCAAACTCAAGATGAGCTTAGAAATGTTTTGCGTCACAAAATCTATCACATATAAAATTCATCCAATTCATATAACAAAATTAATATGAAAAATAGTTATTGTATTCTTATATTGTTTATAGAAAAGGAAGAGATGCACGTATTTGCAATCCGGTGGAAGTGCACCACAAACACGACAAACGACAGCTCGCATGAATGGACCATCTCCACCTCCAGTTAGTAAGACAGCCTTACCAAAATCCACATCACCACCATCGAGAACGACGATAGGAAAGTCTCTCATTCCCCTGCAAAAGTCGATGACAAGACCTAACATTCTTAGGAATGCATCGGAAAACAAAGTCTATACCGGAAAGGGCAAGGTTGAAAATGGTTCAAATTCCATACCATTACCGATCGTTGGTACAAAAACGATACAATCAACTGGTAGTAGAACTGTGCATATACCAGGACTACCTTCGAGTTTAACGATAGAGAGGATCGAAAATGATTCGATTGTTTGTATAAGGTGTAGAAATCCAGGTCAGTGTCACATGTCATATAACAAAAGTTGTGCATATATATCATAAATGAGAGAGAAAGAAAATTGTGGTTTTTTTTTTTTATAAACTAGAACTATTAACTTTTTTTCGTTGCCTTCGAGACATTGCACGTTCTGAAACAAATAATCGATACAGGGTGAGGTATGTAAGTAGAGACATCCAAACGTTTTCTTTGGTTATACATTTATAAGAATGTTTTTTCAGTAAAAAATTATGATACGAAAAATGATAGGAAGAAAAAGAATTTCTTTTAAGATCATTCTTTAATGGTGTTCTCTTTTAAATATATCACCCTATATGTTTTATCATGTCCACCGCACTTATGATATTTTAAATATCTCTCAATCTATGTTTAAATTAATTTGCCTTAGTTACGTTAATATATACATTGTTTGTAAATTTAGTTACTTAATTAAGGGCGATTACACGTAGGTACTCTAACGGTATGCGAGAATTGTTCGGCCAACTACCATGTATCCTGTCATTCCGTCTCGCCGGCACCCCCAAGAATTTGTCCCAAATGTGCGTTCGTCGAAGATGACGAGGAAGAGGAGGAGGAGGAGGACGCAGAGATTCAGGAAGCTGAAGAAGATGACGAAGAGGAAGAAGTGAATGGAAGAGAATCCTGCAATAAGGAAGAAGAACTCGGTAAATCGTCCTCGATGCCATTGTTGATGATTTCTTCCTCTCTAATGTCGTGCGTGTGATTGACAAAAAAGTTCTTGTTTTCTGCAGACTAGCTTCTGCGAACGTTCGCGATACGCTTTTCTCGCTTTGCGACATTATCGTCTCCCCTTCTCCTCAAAAAAGAGCTAAACTAAACGGAAGCAAACTAAATGGAAGCATCAATAGCTTTCGACTATTTCCATAATTTTACGATGCAATGATTTTCGAACTAGTAGTTATACGCGAATTTATAAGCGCCGTGTATCTTATTCCTCGGATAGATCAAATGAAATTCGAAAGAAGTAAAGCACAAATCTTTGGAAAAAAAAGAATAATAAGAAACAAAAAAAAAATACAGGAGTTCGAAAGTTAGAGAGTGACATATAAGCATTTGTTGTTCTTAGCGCGAGATGCGTTATACGTCGCTCGAAAGCGGTGCGAGAATTTGTGTAACATGGCTCCACCACTTTTAGATTTAACGTTCGACGAGGTATCGCAGCGTTGCCGCAGACTCTAATGAACATAAGTGCACGCAGAGAATGAATAAGCGCGAGATGGCAGCCTGTCGCAAGAAGCGTCAGCGTGAGTTGAGGATCGGCTCCTTGAATACGGCAAGCAGAATTTGCAATTAAGAAGAACTTTTTGGTCGATCGTCGTCAATAGGGCACCCAAAACAAGTATATTGAACGCGAAATATCTTGCAGAGGAGAAAGAGAGAGAAAGATATGAGCTGCGCGAGCGAAACTCGGATCTAAGATTGCAGGTTTACGAGTTGGAAAAACGCTCGCAACTACTTGGCCAGTCAATTGAGGTTCGTTTAGTGGCCTGCGTAGAACAAAAAAAAAAGAACAATTTAATCGACTTATACTTTCGTTTGGAATGCCCTTAAGTTCGTTCGAACTATTCGGATGTTTATCTCGTTGTTGGCTCTTTTATTATTTTTATTTCCTCGTTAACAACAAAAAGCCCGCTACGTATTCATATTTATTTTTCTTAGTTCCCCTTTCGTTCGCATTTTAGTACAATTTATTTCGTACAGTTGGACACTCACATCTTTATGTTATAGCATGTTGATATACGTGAATTTTATATATCCATCGACATTTTTATCTATTCAATTTTAAACAAGATAGGTCTTAATTAGTCTTTATTAATCGATCAGATAGTTTAGTCTTGTTGATTGATTCAACGTTTACTGAGTCAACGTTACCATCTCGTAGTTGTTTATTTTGTCATCTTCGCCAGATTATTTTCATGATTTTATCAAATCCATAAGCTTTCATAGAGAATGTCAGTTGTTCGCTTACTTAGATACATGTTCATTTGAATAAATAAAGAAAGAACTTTATGTAAATCGTTAATATGCGTGTAAGCATTAAATAGAGAGCATTGCATTATTATGGAAATTTATGTAAATGATATTACCGTTCAAATTTCGTGAATTAATAGTGAGTTTGTAGACACGTAAACACTCGACAATTATTGTTCAGATAATTATTATGTTTTCGTCACGAAGTGAGTATTAATCTTGTTTTGATCATTAATCGAGCTATGCACCAAAAGCATGCGTGTCATTTGTATAAAAGTTTTTTTTATAGAAAAGTAGGTTTTCTTATTTTTCTATTATATTTTATAAGCAAACAAAAAAAAATTTTATCGATTTGCAATCTTTTAATGGTAATTTCTTCTTTCTTTATCCTTCAGCTACAACATCGTACGCGTCAGGAGCTATTAGGAAAGCAGGAGAGGACACAGAAATCCATAAAGCGTCTTGTGGACTTTATAAAGCTGATGCAACTACGAAAAGGCACGTGCTCGCCTCCGCGCTCGGAATCGGACAGCTTCCATCCTCGACCTTCCTCATCCCAATCTCCCCGAGTAACGTCACCTCCCCCAACCACGAGTACTCGACAATTAGTGCAATCGCAACAAGAACTGACGTCGAGCAATCAGAGAACAATAATGGCAACGGTAACAGTAGTGGCCGATCCTATTCTTCGATCGTCCTCAACCATTTGCCACAGTCAAACATCAGCTACATGCAGTCGGAGCCCCAGTTGCCATATACCTACCAATTACCAATCAGTAGCGTTCAACCAGAAAAGCATCAATCATACCTCATCGTTAAAAAGATCTCAGAACCAATTGGAAGGTCCGCTCAGCTTGCCATCGGAACTCAATCAGAAGGGCAGAGTCTTTCAACGTTCTTCGACTCCCAATTGCCAACCACGTCCCGGTACGAATCACGCGTTCACTCTGAGGTCACCCTCGCCCAATCATCCGTCTACCTTGAAAAGCATTTCTCCGAATCGGTCGGCCGAGGTCGTAGTAAAAAGACAAACCGGGCAGTACCAGCCCTCAACCGTATCGTCGATTCCGAAGAATTCTCCGTTACTACCAGCGACCGTCCGATGGAACGATCAACCTACAATGGCAAGAAGCCCAGAACTAGACAATCAAGGATCAAGCTCGGTATCGATCATCTACGAACAACAACAAGAGACACGGAGTTTCTCTTACCCGCTTACGACGGTAGCACAATCTCAACAGAACAGTTCCCAATGTCAAACAGTGCCAACACAAAAGAGACGTTTCTCGGTGGTCGGTCAAAGAATAGAACACGATCAAGTGGCTTACTCCACTCTCTCTTCTCAGGCTACGACTCCTCCTGTGTCGTCGCCGACGATACCACCCTCGTCCTCTCACGAACCACCTGTAATACAAACGACAAAGACCGTACAGACTTGTACCAACAATCGTATCGCAAAACTGATCGTTTCGAATCAGTCGAACACCCAAACGAACACCAGCGCGGGACCATCGCAAAGTTCTTCGAACACGTGAAATTGGAAGAAGCGCATATATCAGCGCCACCTAGAGCAAAGCTAGCGTGCAAGAGCACGAACATTGAGATCGAGGAGGTTAATCGATCTCAACAGGATGAAGACGAAGAGGATTCTCATCGAAGTTCCGACAATGAATTTCTCGATGAAGAAACTACACAAAATTTTAACGAACGAGTTGAACGAGTGGGACCAAGCGGCGAAGACAATTCCCGAATTAAGACTCCTGAATACGTTGGACTTGTGGATGCAGAACCATGTTCAGGAATAACAACAAAAGGTAACGTTGATGGGAATATTTCATCTATAGAAGCAATATTGGAAGTAAATGATAAGATTTCATCTTCGAAGAAAGACCTGCCCGAGACATCGTCTTCGCAGTCCCAGACCGCACAAGTGAATCAAATTAAATCTGATGACGAGGTATCAGTTCCTGATGATAAGGCTGACGTCGAGAGACAAGACTTACATGGTGGCCGATCGTCGTCCAGCACACCTCACAGTGACGTTCCAAATAAACCACCGATCATTGAGGAAAAACGATCTTCTAAAGAAAAACTCGATGAAGATCTAGGCATTAGCTCCGTTTCTCTAGAAAATATGCGCGTTTTGGAACAATTTGAGTCTGCTATGCTGGAGGCCGATTGTAGTAAGACCGCCACTTGTTAGAAATTAATTAGGGTAAACAATCCTGATTCTGTTGGCGCGCGTTAATCATATTCATAGCAGCCTTTTGTTTTCCTTTTTTTTCATTATCTTTTATTAGTTATTTTCATTCTTTAACGAATCAAACTCTTGAAATGAAAAATATACTACGTTGAGAATTATATTCATGTTTTAATTTCATCCTGAAATCGGCGTAAATGAGTTTGATAGTAGCAGTATTTTTATATTGATTTTGTTGTATATTTTAGAGATAGTATTGTTGACAAATCGATGATAATAGTTATGAGGAGAAAGTGAAACAATCGGAACTAAAAAACAGGAAATAGAAGCGGAAAAGAAAATTGTGTATCTTCTCGTTGTTTTTTTTTGTTTTTTTTTGTTTTTTTTGTTTTTTTGTTTTTTTTTTTGTTTTTTTTTTTTTTTTTTTTTTTTTTTTTTTTTTTTGTTTTTTTTAATGAAAATTCATCTAAATTTCATATACGTTGAACGCCATTATTACTGTCTATTGTTACAGGAGCATATTTTTCGATGATATTGATAAATTATCATTCTTATTATTATTCATTTCGATACACTACGATCGGTCTAATGCGATAAATTTTCTCTTGTTATTTTGTGCGGTACGTTCCTAATCAAGATTTCACGTGTAGTTCCCGTAAGATCTACTAAAAATATAAAGAATTCGCATATCGTGCAGTGAATAAAATATACGCTGTTATATTTAGTCTGGAATATTAACAAGAACGGAAATGAGAGAAGCCTAATTTAAGGCAAATCTAGCCATATTACCATACTGCCTTATTAGTTCTTCGAATAAGGTATTTTTTATTAATAGTTACCGCATACGAACCCAAGAGAAACGCACGACATATTGCGCTCATTTTTGCGGGTTTATGGATATAATCAAAACTTGCTATTATTGCTGCAAAAGTAGATATTAAGAATGTGAATATGAACGAACGAGTAAGAAGTTGTAGCAAAAATATATTCTTATGCCTAGTTAGTTATGATTAAATACGTATCGACTGTTTTTTCATTTATATTATTATTAATACGAATGCTTTTTGATATTTTCCGTTACGAAAAGTTTTTCTACTATTATTAACCGTAAAAGATTTATCTTGAAATTGTGAGCTAAATGCATTCGTTCTATCGTGTTAACAGGGTATGTTGATCTGTTAATATGAGTTGTATTTTTGTAACGTCGATCGTTTTTAAATGTGCATATTGTTTCAGTTAAATAATAATGATTGCAAACATGATTTTATAAGAGTAATCATAATTACGTATTTGGTAGACTCTTTGAATCTATGCTAGCGTTTTTCTTTCTGTTTTATTATCTTGTTGATTGAGTTGATTGCACACGATACGACTATCTATTGTATACAATTACGCAAAAAATTGTTATGTGATGTAGATGACGAGATTCAAAATGAAATTCGTATTTTTATGAATAAATCGATTTAAACTCGACAGAATCTAATATAATACCCAGATATTCATTTACACAACATATTTATAATCCTTGTATAGCATTCCTGGACATTTTATATGTCAACTTAAAACGATTCACCATTATAAATTTCTATAATTTAACTTTTTCCCGTCGTAATAGTTATAAACATTGATATCCTGTTAGTCGGAATTATTTTTGCTTGCGCAATGAGTGACGTATGGTCAATCAATAACTACAAGCGACGGAAATTCTACACAGATTTATTATTTGAGATTTTCTCTCTCTTTCTCTCTCTCTCTAATCTTTTGTTTACATTACATATGCACAGCACATGCAATATAAACAAAAATTTATATGCAGTACAATACATAAGCAACATAATAGAGTTCATTTCTTAAACAATTATACAAAAATCATGACGGAAATATCCTTGCATACGACGTAACGATAAAAAAGTGACTTATTCTGAATATCCCGGACTTTGACGGGAAAGAGTTAATATTTTCATCCAAAGAAAAAATAGAAATATATTTACAATTTGCATTATACAGATTTACGAGGGACATAAATAGAATTATTCGAATCTTTTAAAAATATACATAAAAATTTTATATATTATTCACAAATATATATAAATATAATGTACTCATGAGTTATGTATTATATATACAAATAGTTAAATACATGTAAGTATATTGTTCAGCTTTAAATATTAATTTCAAAACTGAAAATTGGACGGTGTATGAACTGACATTGGGCAATCTTTGTCAAAATTACACACATCAGTTCATTAACTTTGAACTTTAATTTAAAAATCTCCCATTGCTGCTATGATATTATATAATGCTGTTCTAGCATCACTTTCTTGAAATACGCTAAGAACTTCTGTTGCTTTCTGTGAGTGTTTTTTCTGTAACTGTTTTGTTAATTCAATGCCAGGCCCTTGACTTACAATGTTGTATACCTATATATAATAGCACTCTCATAGATTAATAAATTGTTAAAATAAACAGTGTTTTTATAATACAAGATCATAATTATAGGATTAGTAATTAATGATATTCACCTTTGCATAATCTACATTATCTATAGATTCTAAACCCTTATCTATTTCTGTTAAAATAGATGGATCATGTTCTATATGAAACATAATGGGTGCAGAACATAAATTGAAAGATACAGGTGGCTCTTTATTAATAAAAACCCCTAGATCCAAATTTGCCTAAAAACAATTGATCAATCTTATTATTCATGATTAAGTAGTATTATAAATTCTAATTAATTATACAACTAAGTATACATTATACAGTATAGTTCCAACTTAAGAACTTACTTGCCAAGCTAATGCTAAATGTTTTCCGAATTCATAGCCCTGCTCTTGTATATCATCACTATGGCCAGCTAATTTTAAAGTACCTTTACAAGATTTTCCAAGTAAAGTACCAGCACTTAATACATTTCTTAATGTCCATTCTTTTACAGCATAATCTTTACGATTTGGTGGAGGTTCACATGGTAATGGATTATTCTGATTATCTCGTCGTCCAATGAATTCTCCTTCAGTCAAATCTTTTATAATAGTTGACATTAATTCAATAAGCTAAAATAGAATATGTGTTTTAATGAAATTAATAAAAGTAGAACATATTTATACTTACCTCTTGATTCCTAAGATTTGCCAATTCAGTACAACTGTTACTGAGTAAGTAATCACCACTTAATAAAGCAATTTTATTACCAAATGTCATGTCATGTAACTCTGATGTTTCTGGATATATTCCAGGAGGTATATTTACAAGAGCTTTATGTATAAGATGACTTGTATGTATCATTTCAGTAATTTCTGCTAATGCCCGTTGACTATAATCAATTATAAAGTGACATTATTTGTATATTAAAATATTGTTTTATTATTATTCCAAGGATAAGTAAAATATTGTACCTGTGTAAAACACCAGCAGCTTTATCTTCTTCCATATTATCGACATTTAAATGACCAGCAGCTTTAGATATTAATAATATAATTAAACCCCAAGCTTGCATACTATCACGGCCATTATATATCAAATTTCTATATACAAAGAAGAAAGACATTCATATTTTTTAAAAACAATATATCACAAATTTGAAATACTAACTTTGCTGTTTTTAACAAAGGATGATTAGATCCAACTAATTTTCTTAAGTGTAAAGCCACATTGGCAATTTCATCACTGAGCAACCATCGTAAACTTAAAAAAGATGTTGGATATCCCACAATTTTCTCAGCTTCAGAAACAGCTTTATTCCAATCTGGTTTTTGACTTACTACTGGTTTTGCAGCAAACATGCAAGGTTCATATAAATAAATATTTTTTTCTTTAGAAGAACAAACATTCCTCTGTATCATGAACACATTATTACACTTATTATGATATAAATCTTTAATAATATAATCGTTTCTGAGCAGATTTAAAACAAACTTGTACTTGGACATCTTCGCTAATACTAGTTTATTAAGAACGAACTTTCTCTTCTGCTTCGCGTATGTCACGTAAGCAACAAGTATGCGTACAAAAGCATGCTTAATGCAAATCAACTTTCACCTATTACCCTTGATTTCTACAAGGCAACTATAAAAGATAAATTCGTATAAAATAAAAGTTATAACTTATTTGTTGGCAGATGACGCTGATGTCGTGATATCAAACGACATTTTAATGGTTAACTTCGTATATATAACATACTAAGATTAAAATAAAAAATTAATAAATTAATAAACAAACACGACTTACATAATTTTTATAAAACTGCAATGTTTTATGGCATATATTCTGCTTTTTACATAAGCAAATGCGATTAAAGCTCAAGATGAAAAAAAAAATTCAAATTATTTTACTTATGTAAAGAATAGAAATTCAAAAAATATCACTATGCGATAAATGTTATGTTTATATATAAGTATTTTTAGTGTTATTGAAAAATATGTTAAATAATTAAACTTGAACAAACATCCAAAGATAGATTCATCCAAAGGATCGAATTGAAGAATACTGCGTTAAAAACAAATAAAATAGATGGAATATATGCAATCTGTATATTTTTTTTTTCAATTGTTCCCCGTATATCAAATAATTTAAAAAATATTTTAATATTTTAATAAAAACATGAACATTACAATATTATGTATATCTACTTTTCATAAGATATTAAATCTACTGGATAATTAATGTCTTCTATTAAGACTGTTCATTACTTCTGGTTTTATAATGGTGTAAACTAACAAGGAGTATAGACGTAATTCTTGTTCAATTTTGATGAACAAAATTTCAGTTTAAAGATTAAAATTTAAGCAAGAATATAGCTTTTTCGAATTCTTAAAAAAACTTTATTTTTTCTAAAAAAGAAAACGTCAAAAAATGATATTCTTTCGAGAATAGTTTATACATAAAAATAAAGCTTTCTTAAAAATTCGAAAAGTCCTGAATCATACCTGAAATCTTCTTCTTTAAAATGAGACCTTGTTCATCAAAAATTACGTCTGGACTTTATATTGATGTAAACACTGCTTCCGACATTTTTTATGGAAAAGAAAGTTTCGTATAATGG
Organism: Vespa velutina; assembly: GCF_912470025.1. NCBI lineage: Eukaryota > Metazoa > Arthropoda > Insecta > Hymenoptera > Vespidae > Vespa > Vespa velutina. The sequence continues at coordinate 6,375,083 of NC_062191.1, forward strand.
CCCCCTTCCAATTTTGCGGTAAAAGAGAAGTAGCTTGTATTACCACTATTTATTTTCATTATAGTATGTGTTTCATTTCCGTGAAATAGATTATTGCTTCTTCATTTATGTGAATAAACCGAAGCTCAGATTTTCTGATTCATTGCAAATGCAATAAAATGCATTTTGCAATGTTCACACGAATAAATCACGGTAACTCATTAGACATTTTAATGAGTTTCAGCGGATGATTCTATGGAAAAAATAAAGAAACACATATTTAGCCATTTATACTAATGGATCTTAGTTTCCGAGATATTGTTAAAATTTAGAAAAATTCCATTTATATTCTAAAAACGTAAAATTGATATAAGAAACGTTTAGAAAAATGACAACCACCTAGATTTGTCGGTTTTTATTGATTCTAATAGTTAACACGTAACTTTTTTGTTGCATTCCGGTGGGATAATCAAAAATCATTCAATCTATATAGCCAAATTCCAATAAGTTATAATTTTCATAATTTTCTAATTATTTAAGCAATCTTTAATGTACACGTAGTACAATAAATTAATATTTAAACAATAGTGCATTCGTTGAAACTTTAAAAAGAAAGTAATATGCGAGAAAGTTAAAATAATTTTAATATTAAATTCCAATACTTAAAAATTTTCATTTTGGACCTTGTGCTATATAAACATATATATAATATGAAACGTTAAACGAATCATTTCCATGACCATTAATGTCTAATATTGTACATACAAAGAGAAAATATGTATATCATATAAAAATATATACTAGTTTTTAAAATATAAAGAAAATAATTTTGTTATTGTTTATTGAAAATTTCAATATAATTAATAATTATTGTTATACCGGACATGTGACAAAAATATCTATCTATACAAAAGTCAAAAACTGGACGCTTAAATCGAATATCATTGTACAATGAAGAGATATATAACTTAAACTAATAGACGTTCTATCTGTTGTTGTATAGCTTGTATTTGTGGCTTCAACTGTGATCCTTCATTAACTGTAACAGAACAGGCTACAACTGGCCTAGATACTCCACAAGCACGACCTAAAGCTTGTTTACTACGGACGAAAACATAAGGTACATTTTTATCTTCGCATAACAACGGTAAATGCAAGAGAATTTCTAATGGTGTAGCATCCGCAGCCATTACGATAAATTCTGAAAGGCCACGATTTAAAGTTTTCGCTGCTTCATTCGCACCCTTCCGTAATTGCTGATAATCTACAGCTTGTTTTACGAGATTTAAAATTTTTGCGGTTAGAGTTGCATCCGCTAACGGATATGCTTTTGGATTAACTTCTTCCTATAAAAACCAATATAAACATAAAATTATTACTCAAATTTACATAATGAAGCATAATGTTTTACAAATAAATCTATCTCGAACAATAATAATAATAATAATAATACGTTTAAATGTAAATATGAATGAGCCCACGTGAGAATTAACCTCAAAATATATAACCTCTGTAAAGCCTTTCAAACATGCATATATATATATATACATATATTATAAAAATCTTACCATTTTTATTTCTATAACAATAATTAAAATTAAATATATAAGATATATATGATATATCAATAATCTACCCTCTCGGCGATTAATAATCTAAATCGCTTCACTGAGGAACTCCAAACATTCAACGAACTTAATTTATACTGTAATGTAGGATTCAAACAATTCTAGATAGCGTAATAACAACAAACTAAATCTGTTCTCACATACAACATTTAAGCCGGATGTTTAAATGATAAATCGAACACGGAAAAAATAAACCACATGTGCTCTTTGTATCTAGTCTTTGCTTAGAGGGCACTCTTGTCGCATAATTTTAAACATCGTTTTTCATAGGTACTTATGTAATACTAGTGATTTGCTAAAAGTTTCTAGATCACGAAAATATCTTGCTGCAACTCAACTATCGCTCAACGTTACTAGACCAAGGGAAAGAAGAGGAAAAGTAGTAGTAGTAATAGGATTAGGTTACGTTAGAAACTTGACACATATTATAAGCATATCAAATGTCATGTGACGTAAAAAGCATTGATATAAAGTATTAGGGAGGGAAACAAGATGTCAAGTATTCACTCGTGTGGATACAAAGTATAAAACTCTACCACAAGGCACTGTAACGTCATGCGATGAAAATTATATAGATTCTTAAATCTTGATTATAAAGATCATTTTCTCTCCTTAGTATCTACAGTATGTTTATTATTATCAATTAATTATGCAAATATAAAATATAAAATTTCAATACTTAAAAATTTTAATCTCGGAGTAGTCGATCTTGTATAATACAGACATATTCTTTATTTAACTTTGACGATTATAGAGTTAGTTTTATTTTGTATTCCGACGCGTAAGCAACGAAACTTCCTCTTTCTAATCGTGAAATATTATAAATTAATAATTTCAATAATTTTTCAATCATTTCTAGAGTCTCGAATGTACATGGAGTACAATAAAGTAATATTTAAACAACAGCATATTCCGTTTACAACGGCGCAAGTCGTTTAAACATTAAAAAGATGGAAACGTGTGAGCAACTTAAAATAATTTTAATATAAAATTTCAATACTTAAAAATTTTAATCTCATATATTATGCATTTTCTTATTACAATAGTAATACTAGTAATTTTATTTGTATTTTTCTATCTCAGAACTTCATTACAATCGCGCGCGTAACAATGAAGTAATGGAATCGCTATAATAAAAATATTGCAAAGTAATAGTAATATTCGTTCGCCTTTCGCAATTTAAACAACAAATGCTTTTGAATCGACTGCGTGCAATGCAGTCGTTAGAGTCAGTGTTTGTTCACAAAGTATTTTGCTTTTTTAACAGTCGCAAAGACTATATTTATAAAAGATAGTAGAGTTTCGCAAATTAACTTCAGTGATCGTATCATTGACGAAAGAATAGTAATTATTTTCTATGTAAAGATCTCAAGTTCCTTTTTGGATTGCGTTAGAGAAGTCAAATTTTAAAATGAAGGAGGATTTTAATTCTACGCCATTTGTTATGGAATGCTCTATAGTATAGTGGTTAAGGTACGAAGTAAAGAAGATGTTATATGCCGAATTATTAATATTATTTGTCACTTAAAATGTTCTTATAGTGATAAATGTAGGAGTGTAGATTTAAGAAACTGAGACGTCGTAATATTCCGTCTTTGATCCACATTGCCACGTGTATACGAATAGGATTATTTTATACTTTATGGATTATTATTATTAAAGTCGAGTAAGAAATTTTTCGTTTCCAAAAAATTCAATTAAAATCATAATTTTATTTTTATTAAATCAAGTTTTATATTAAAGTAATAGCTACGAAACGTATAAGATTTGGCAATAAAGATCACTGAAACTGCATTGAATAAAAGTGCATATGGAACTTAAACAAGCATAGCAAAATGTGTGTCAAGTTTTTCCTTTGTCGAGCGTTACGGGAAAAGAATATTTCTTTAGATTAGGATCGAAAATTTTTTAGTTTCTTTTTCTCTTTTAAACTTAAATTAAATTAAATTCAGAATTTTATTTTTCATAAGTAATCTATATACACACACACACATACATTTTCTTTTCTTATTTCTTTTTTTTCTATAAAATCAAATTATATTAATCATTAAATTAAGGCTTTTTAAAATCACGGAAGGAATAAAAAATGGCAATTGCGAAGAACACCGGAACTGCATTAAATAAAGGTACACATGAGTATGAAATAACCAGATTTAGATATATGTTCCTCACTTATACCGCATTACAGAAGATTAAAGATGAAGAACTTTTCATATTCTATATAATTAATTCAATATAGATTTCGAAATCAAATTTATCGGAACATATATTCATATATGATAAACGCAGATTAAAGAAATGATGATTTTAAATTTTTTATTTGCTTGAAAATTCGATTAGATTACCTCGCTATTTTAGAGTATTACCTGGAATTTTAGAGTAGAGTCACCGTTAGCCCGTGGGTCTCCAGATGCAGCAACCTCCAAGTGGTGAGACCTGGGTCGATATTACTTGCGATATATCGAAATCAAAATCTAATTTACATAACGCAAGTATTACCGAGCGAATGGCTGCATATTTTAGTGCGTTTCCAAAATTTCTTATTAGAAATTAAAGTACTTACATTCTACATTGTTTATCATAATTCAATAGATAAATAGATTAGATATAATAGAAGATAAAATAATTTCTTAGAGAAACGGACTAAAAAATTCTAATTTTTTTGTTATACTTATTTATAAATAATGATTTATACATAATTATTAATAACTATTTATTTAGATAGGCATAAGTTTTAATAAAAAAAATAAATTTCTTTTCTGTATTATTAAAGATTTAAATGTTCTTTTGATTTTTAAATAATTGTAATAGTAATAATATAAAAGAATAAAGTTAATATTAATCTATTGCTATTATCTTTTATATGTTTTATTTTGTGTTATATATTCCATCTGGAGTAGTGTAGTGATGTCACTAGAATACACTTGTAGTGAAGTAATGTCAGGGGCTAATGGTTGCTTTAATATAGTTTAAATATTCGTATAAATAATTAACTAGAAATAAAAATATAAAGTTTATACAATCATACAATCAATAAATAAATCTTTTAGAATCAATCTATCTTCAGAGATGTGGCATATAGTTTTTTCTTACTTTTCTCAGATACTATTTTTTTATTACTTATAAAAATTCCTGTTACTATTAACTCCATTATTAGATTACGGAAGAATAGACTGTAACCTATACAAGTTTATACTTATACTTACTATATACAATAAGCACATAATGGTAACAGTATTTCCCTATTGCATTTGTAGTTCGCATTTTGTCCATACTTGTCGCTGAAGTCGCATACGCTACGAGCGAAAGATGGTAAACAATCTTAAAGATGGCAAATGTCGATGTACGAATCCTTGAACAATTTTAAGGGTGTTGACTGCTTGTCCAATCATTGTAGAGTTTTACTAGAAATCGTATCTCGTTTATCTAGTATCTTATAAGCGGTAAGTAACTAAAGAAGAACAAATAACAAAGTACCTGTTGTACACAAAAGATAGCGGAATGTAGTAGAATGTACGTTCACCGCGAATATAAACGACATGATGGGTACCAAAACATCCTGTGATTATATTTCTAATTCCAATGATGCAGGTAAATATATATGCATTTTTAATTATAAAATACAATAGCAATGCAAACACTGATTTTGATATAATGAGCTGGATTTGCCGAATTAATGAGAAATGATTACAAAAAACCGTCTGCTGCGCGTCCTTACGGCGTCTGCTAGATTGATGCCGTTTAGAAAATACGAAATTAATATTTTTATTTCAAGTATAAATATTTTCATATTATAAACATTAATTGTGTACTTTTTTATTTTATTTTATTTTTTTGATTATTATTTTATTATATTAGGAGTTATAGTAAAATAAAGAAAGGATATTCATATGACATACCATTATATATCTGTCAATTATAGACAATTGATGTAAGAATATATTTTATTGATATCATTTTTAAAGGAAAAACATAATTATTTAATTTTCTTTGATATTATTATATATTTTTATGCAATTATATAGACAAATTTTAATTATGTACATGTTTAAATTATAAAATATCCATGATTATTAATTTTATATTTTTATATTTATCGCAAATAAATTATAAAGACAAAAATAAAATTAGTTCAACAAATAATGTATATGAGAAATGTATATAATATGTATTTTATATAAAATATTTATAGGTATCATGGGAAGAAATAGTCCAGCTGCTTTGTTGGATATGCTGGCAGAAGTTGCATCTCGTACTTTATATTCAGAAAAAAAGGAGATGAAATCATTATTAACCTCACAATGTAAAACTAAATCTGATGTTATAAAACGTAAAACTCAAGAAATGTGTTTAAATGTACCTCAACTTTTATCTATGCCAATGTCCCAGTTGGTGAAACAATTTTCTGTCTTAACTAGCGATGAGCTTAAAAGACAGTTTTCATATACCTGTACACTTGTAGATGGGTGTAATCAAAAATATACAAGTTTTGCCAGTGAAGGAAAAGCTAGGAAATCTATAAAAGCGCATTTGGCTGAGCATTTAGAATATTTAAGGACTAATGAACAAGCCTGTATGTATAACAACTTTATATATACTAGATAATTAGGACTGCTATGTTTATTAAAAAAAGTATACATTTATATTAAAATACATATATATATATATTATTTTTTTCATAGATTATACTTTTACCACAAAACCTATAAAATATAAAAACTTAAAATCAAATTTGCAAAGTAAAAATGCACGTTTACAACAATCGAGGAAACCTCGAAGAACTTTAAATAAAGAAAACAAAGATGTAATGATAGAACAATCTTCAGATTATTTGCATAAAATTTTGTCGAATGATACAAATTTTCAGAAATTTGAAAAAGAGAAAGCTACAGAAAAAACAGAAGGTTTTAATAGCTCAGAAACAAAGAAGACTGAGCATATAGATGTTAAAGTTCTTGGTGATCATAGTTATTTTGAACATTTAAGAGAAGAAGCTTCAAATCAAACAGAAATAACATCATCTGATAATATACTAAATAATTCATCAAGGGAAGAGAATGTTAGTAAAATTTTTTTTCTCATTATAAAATCCTATTATAATGTTATAGAAATATAATATCCTAATACAATTATGTGTATAATAGGGAATCTAACAGTATAATTATAACTAACTATAATTAGCAAATATTACTTTTCATATAATATCTTAAAAAAAAATGTTTCTATTGTTATAACATTCTGACTATAAAAATATATAAAAATCAATATTGAAAGAAATTAAAAAACCGTATTAATACTATAAATAATAGTTTTCAGACATCAATAGTTAGCACATCTCTAATTTTCTATTCATTGTAATCATTATGTAATCCTAGGTATACTTATTTTTAGATTGTATTAATGGTGGTTGGTGCTGACAGCATACGTATGAAGGAGTATTCCCATATTAAAGGCAAAATATCTGATAATTTAAAGCATCAAGACACAGGAACATTATACATATCAGGCAAGTATCTTATAGAACAAAAAGATTGGGATTTCTAAATAATAAACATATTTTGTACTAGGTTATGCTATATGTTTTCCATCAACTTAATGCATATATATATCAATAACAAATACATAAATTTATGCAAGATGAATAAATCTTGTTGTACTTCATTACATCATACAATTTAATTTATTCTACATGTTTTGGCATATTATTATGCAATTGTCCTATCTATAACCATTGCTTTGTATAATTCTCAAGTAAGCTACTATAATCTTATATTTGATTCTAAAATTATATAATATGAAACATAAATAAACTATATAATTTTGAATATAATTTAATTTTAAAAATAAATTTATATAAGATTGTTTATTATTTTTTTCTAGATGTACCTTGGATAGAAGAAAATTGCAATAAGAAAATGGACATGCCAACAATTGCCAAACCTAAGGGAAAAGCGAAATTTATAGGAACCAGTAAAGAAGAACGAGAATTAGCATTAGCTTTTATGGACCGTATAAAAAAAAAAGGAAATCCAACAGGCAGTAATCTTCAGTGCCACATTTGTGATCCCCCACGTAGTTTCACAGCACCTACTACACTAGTATCTCATTATCGAAGTCATGCAGGAATAAAACCATATGAATGTCGGATATGTAGGGCAGTTTTTACAAGAAGACATAGTTTGAAGTATCACATGTTGATTCATCAAAATCAAACAAGATTCACATGTGCTGATTGTGGAAAAAAATTCAGACATCCATCACATTTTAGAGAACATCGACGCAGACATACTGGAGAAGCTCCTTTCGGTTGTGATGATTGTGGTCAAAGGTAAAAATAATATTCTAGATTTTGTTTAACGATATTATGAATTGTTTTTAGTTATATTATTAATGCATATAATATATATACATATATATATATATATATATAGATTCAAAACAAGGAACACTTATAAACGTCACTTAAAAACACGTCATGGAAAAGTTCTTACTACTACTGGTGAACTTTTGTTCCTTTCTGAAGAAGACTTTCAAAAAGTACGGACTAATAGAAAGAAAAAAATAGACTACCATGATATAAAAAGCATAGCTATAGATGAAAATATAATAGCTACCAGAACAATTATGAATTTTCAAAATAATATTGAACCACAAGAAATAAATAATGATGTTTTAGAAGAATATATCATTAATAAGGATTGTGATGACAAAGCTACTGATACAATACAAGTTATAGATAAATATTTTGAAAATTATGATATTTGTTCAATACCATTTCTAAACAAGACTGAACATCTAGAGGAAAGTGTATCTTTAGATAATAACGACGATAATAATATTACAGAATCAGATCAAAAAGAAGATATAGATAGAATGCAAAGTGACTTCCAAAAGAATTCTTATAATAATCTAACAGTAATAAAAACTATGGAAAATCAAACTTTATTAAATAAATCTGTAAGAAATGAACATAAAGTTATATGTGAATATTTAAATAAAGAATCATACATAGAATCATATTATAATAATGAACATCTTCAAGCAAACAAAGAAACAGATAATCAAGAAGGTATTGATTTGCTTCAACATCAAATAAATAATCATCTCCAATTAGTAGAAAATCATAATACAGATTATAAAAATACATCAAACAGTGAAGGACAAAATGTTGAATTTGTATTACATTTAACGAAGAAAATGGAACCAGGAACCATAGATAAAGGTACTAATTGCAATATAAATGCAGACGAAGAAAATGAATTTCAAAATTCATATAATGAAATACAGTCTCAAAAAAATGAAAGCAATGTGGATACATATATCCATGAAGAAAATTCTATAAGAAAGGATAATTTACAATTACATATGGCAGATGAATTAATTGAAAATTCCACATCTCAACATGAAAATGTTCAAAATAATTTAGAAAATCATATTTTAGTAAGAAATACAAATATCAAGAGTTACAAGCATAATATATTAAATTTAATGAACAATGAGACATCTGCTGCTATAAAGAATATAAACACGAATCAAATAGATCAAAGTAAACAACAAATATATATTGATACAGATATGCTAAATAATATAGTTATGCAAAACAAGTGTATACAAACTTTGCCATGTAATTTCACTTTATGCTATCAACAAAATCAACACAAATTGCAAGTAAATGAATCTACAAAAGTTACTGTGCTTAATAAGTGTACACAAGGAATTAACTTGATACAAAATGGAAAGCAAAGCGCTATTTTGTTATTATCAAATAATGCTTCAAAAAATGGTATATTGCAAATTAAATAAAATGATATTATTAATGTAAAAGAATAATACTAACAAAGATAAATAACACCAAATATCTGCAGGAAAGTAGCAATATTGGTAATTTTACAAGTTTGCACAATTTTATATTTGTGCATTTAATAATAAACATTAAAAGATAAAATAAATTTTACAGATCTAATTTTTAAATTAAATCTAATTTAAGAATTAGATTTGATACATCTTTTTTTTTTAAATCTATACTCTTTCTATAAATGGTATGTAAGCCATTATGTTATATATGTCTGATTATTTTCATATAAGATCACAAATAATAATTTCGGAAAATTAGTTATTAATAATGTTTTGATCTTTCATACTAGAAGAATTTTGCTGGTGTAGCTTAAAATATTTTGTGTATATGGTGTACATAAGATTACACACAAGAAGAGGATATAGGTTTGAAATTTTTTCTAACCATAAAATTTAAATACGTATGTAAGTCTTAACAATATAAATAATGTTTTCTATATCTAGAATAATATTTTAAAACATTAAAGTGTTGCCTAATTTTTATTAGTAGTAATAATACTGTTCCTCTTATTCTATAAGTGATATGAAAAAAATAATGGCATAATATGGAAAACTTTCGTGCTTCATTCTATACTTATTCTCATATATATTTCATTCGTTTACTTCATGTTTATTATAACAAAGCATACAAATTTATGACAAAAAATCATGAAAGTACTATTGTATATCTGTTTCGAGCATTATTAGTTTAGTAAAAGATCTGAAATTATATAATTGTAACTAATATCTATTTTTATAATATTATCTGTATAAAAATAAGACCAATATAATCTTTATATAATTAGTAGGAATATTATAAGTAATTTAAACTGTAGAAATGTGAAGTAATTTGAGCTCACTAAGAATCAGAATATATTTTATATTTTGCTTTGAGATAACTACTTAATGTAACCATTAAATACAATTTATTTAATATGGCTTTTAATTTAAAAAAGTTTACTTGAGATATTCTGTGCAATGAAATATAATGACACATTAAATATTCTATACCTTTGATATTATATAGTTATTTAATAACATTAATGTAGTAATTTGTCTTTCATAAAAAATTTCCAATATATGTAAAATCTACTTATTAATAGTCTTTATCATATGCAAATCTAATTGTTTGTAAGTTGAGTAACATAATATATAAAAAATACTCAATAAATTTTTCTAATTTTTTGTTATAGTAAAAACTTTTTCTAGATACATATTCTCTATAAAAGACTTATGAAATGTATTATAAGATTTGAGAATGTTGATTAATTATATCTCTATATTATAGAATTTGTAATTTAAAAACCAATGTGCCAAATTTTCCACATCTCTCTTTTTAAAACATCTTTGGCCCCATAATTATAGAGTCTATTTAACATTATCAAAGTTTTTTATATAAACATTCCTGTAATATAACATATGTTATTCAAACATTAGTTATTATGTTACAAGCACTGCTACAATAATAACAATTGTTTGTGTTCTATTTTTTATATATTTTTATATAACATTTAAAACACACATATATAATTAATATGTTCATCATGTTAGTAAATTTCAATAACATTGGATATTTATATATATTAGTTTATAATTGTTTAATATGTAGAAATTGTTATCAATTACTAGTTAACATTCATATAATTACTTCTTATTATACACATATGAAAAATTATAAATCCATTATTAATATTGTGTGCATATATATATATATGTAATGCACTACCAACAGAAAAATGGTTTTTTGTAGTTGTGTGAAATAATACGATACGAACTTTTATATATTACAACAGTATATTTTTCAACTTATATTATTCTAACCTTTATACATATGTTTTATTAATTCTTATATATTTGTGTTATACTGAATTTAATCTCACAGCATTATTACAGAAATATAGAATATTGAATATTTTTAATAATTTATGGTCTTACTTTCATTATTCCTTAAAGCAATAGTAATAATTTAATTGACATAACAAAACATTAAATATAAATTAATTATTACATTAAATATAAATAATATTTGCTGTTTTTATGGACACAGTGAATTTGTATGTATTTGTATGATTGTTCAATAACATAATAAACAATTAACAGGAAATCGTCTATATAAAATACAAATAGATATGTGCCTTATGTTTTACATGCTTCAGGAAAGCAGAAATAGAAGAAATATATAATAGAATGAAAACAAGAAGAAGCAATATAAATTACTAATTACAGTAATAATAATAAAACAATAATATGTCAATTTTTATTCATATTTATTATGATTAATAATTAAATTACAAAAACATGTTAAAACATTGAATTATAATAATAATTATATATTATATTTTTGTACTTCTTTTATATTTATCTTCAATAAACTCTTAAAAACAATTACATACGTACTTAGGTTTGAAAATTATCTATATTACTTTTAGTATGTATTGTTTATTTATTCTCATCTAAAAATATATTGTACATGTATTTATTCCTTGATACATATTATTGATAAAGTAAGGCATCATTACATTCCTCTTAATTTCATGTCTATTGAAACATGACAACAACAATAAAGGAAAAAGAGTAAAAGCAGTATAGTACTCCATGAATCTACATAAAATATTTTAACTATTACCTTTTTGAACATATTGGTAATTATATGTATGAAATATAAATTATATAATACTTACCTTTTAATATTCGATTTATATATATGTTTCCAATTTCTTGTCCAGCAAAGAAAAAAAAATTTGATATTGCAGACATTGCCAAAAGAATACTTGATAATGCACAGTTAAATCGTCTTCTATTCCAAGAACTAAGATATTTTGTTTGAAATTGATTATATCTTTTGGTATTTCCAATTATTCTTGATAAGTTCTCAATATTTAGACCAATAAAATTCAAAAGTGCCCATGTAAAAATATTTGTTTGCATTCCATGCCATAAAAAGACAAATGTAAAACATAAAAAAGAACCAAACAACTTTCTATAATAGTTCTTTGATTTCACAACAGGTATGTAAATATACCTACAAATAATAATTCAAATTAAAGTAATATTCTTATAACTAGATTTTTATTGTAATAAATGCATGATAAAGAACGTAAAATTAAAATATTACCTAATAAGAAATTTATATAAGCCCCTATCAAAGTATTTCCACATATCTGAATATAAATGAATTCTGCCAATACATTTAGGTGGCAAAGGAGCTTTTATGTCATCTGCTTCACATAAAGTTTTGTTAGTTCCATAAACAATAACATATTTATTCAGAAAAAATTGTCCCATACAATATCCTAAACCATATAGAGCCCATGAATTTAAATTTTGTACAATCTGTACAAACAAGAAAATAAAATTTATACTGTTAGAGAATATAATTAATAGCAAAAAAAAATTCATACCTGTGGATGATATTGAAGCACATTAACATAAATGAAGTGCAGTGAAAATTCAGTAAAATATAACCAGAAAGTATATCTAATTAGATTAATAATTATTGTCTGCATTTTCATGAAACTCCATCTCGATGGTGATTTATTCAACTGAAAACATTTATATGTAAAAATTTCTGTCCTTAATGCTTTATAAGTATTAACTAATGGAATATACATACTGAATTAAAAAATTCGTGATATAAGATTAATGGACCCAAAAATAGTGTGGGTAAATATAAACAATATGCCAATGTTTGAAGATAATCATTGAAAAAATATGTGTAATCTCTATCATACTGAATTTTAAAATTATCCATATTTTGACTGATAGATCTCAATTGAATCCAGCACATTGCAAGCATTAAAAGGTAATGCTCATTATCATTGTATTGTAACCATTGATAAAATATACCATCTGGCATTTTAAAAATATGTATTATAAATAGGAATAATACATGTATTAGCCAAATAATCTTCTTGTTATTAATGTAATTTAATAAATATAGTACAGATGATTGTGCCAATATACAGAACATGCCCACTGTTCCAATATAATAGCACAAAAAAGAGATAGATACCAAGGTATACCAGCAGCATAATAACTTAAAAATTTATATGAATAAATAATACATACAAAATATAAATATATCAATAAATAATAATACATGCAGAATTATATATTAGTGACTTATAAATATATATCATACCACTTTGTTGAATACATTTTTAACGATTTGACTAACTAAATGATGTATAAATATCCAAGGCATTAAAGTAATCATTAAGGGAATCCATGTTCTCCACTCTTGATCAGAAACATCTTGTTTTTTCCCAATCCATGACCATCCAGGTACAAAATCAAAATATAAATCATAATAATCCACAAAATCTAATAATAAAAGAATTATTTAATATGCTTATTTCTTCAATTTTTGTTGTCTATACTGTACTTACAGATATTCGTTAAATAAACGTTATAAATTGAATAAGCAACTCCACCCGTCCACATAAGAAAATAAAAAACCCTTTCGTATTTATTTGAAAAACAAATATCATTACTCATTGTTGATTTAAATTTACCGCCTAAAATTGTGGATAATAGAACGAATGGGCCTCGTTACTATAAACTATATGTTAATGTTCATTCTCACAAATAAAATTTAGTTATTAATAATTATTTATAGTCATAGTTATTAATAAAAATCTGCAATATATAAATGAACACTATATTTAAAATCGCCAAAAAATTCCATTTTATAATATTTCATTTCCCATTAGTTAAAGTTTGGTTTTTACGTATGTGGCACTATCTAGATTTGCATTGTGTTGTAAAAGTCAGTAGCAGAAGCACTGATTCCTGCGCATCTTAAGATTTTGCATGATGCATATGAGTCTGATATATTAGATGTAATTTAAATCAGAACAAATGACTGATATTATCAGGAATTAAATTATATAATTCTCTTCTTTTTCCTCTTTTGATAAAACTAAGTCCTGTTATTTTTGATATTTAAGTTTCTTGTAAAGTTGACGTTCCATTTTCATGCCAGCATTGGGTTGCGTCCATAATATGCCTAATGGCCTAATGGTTTTTTTGATTCGCCCCTTTTACTAATCGTTCTAGGCTCATACTATCGCTACATAATTCATAAATACAGGATATTATTTTGTATTAAATAGCTACATTTTATGTAAACTAAAGACTTTATATATTTTGATCAAAACTTTTTAAAAGCCTACGAAACATTACTATTATAAATAGGAATGATTGAACAAAAATTACTAATGATTAAAAAAAATTAATGCGAATATTGATGAAAAGCCCTAAAAAAAAGGCAAGTTATTCTTTTGAGTAAAAATATTGCTTATTATTCATTTTCTTTATTAAAGTCGAATATTATTTATAAATTATCCTTACATTAGTATGTTTAGACGCGTAGCGGATGCGCAGAAATTTTGCGCAAAAGCTATTATCACGCTTGAGCAATCTGTTTGTAGAATGAAATTACTCTCTTCTCGAATACGTAACATGTTCCAAATATGAACAAAAATGAGTATTCACTAAACAAATCCATAAAGATACATATAATCTAGTCAACTTTCTACTAAGGATGTGCATTTTACATATCGAGTTTTATTGAAGACTTGTTTAATTTTAGTAGTAATAAATATCTTAGAAATATGTTAAGTGTCATTTTAAATCGTCGATTATTTAAAGTGATAAGAGCTGACAAGAGTATTTGGATTAGTTCTTCACCTACGTACATAACCAATATTTCAAGACAAAATGTTTTAATGAAAGAAAATAGATTTACCAACGTTGGATCATATCCTCTATCAATCGTAGGAATAAGGGTAATATTTTTACTAGTAACATAAAATGACAAAATATAATTTAAATTTTTTTTAATATTAATAGACGATCTATATTGTTTATAATTCTTATATTTTGAAAATCATTTATTATTCAATATTATAAATTAAATGTGCAAAGATGTATTTTTTAATTTTTTGTTATGATTGAGTTATAATACATAGTTATTGTTTAATTTGTTAACATAACCCATAAAAATAATATGATACAAATAATAATTCCATTCACATTTTATTGTATATTTTTATTCAATTAACATAAATTTTTCTTAAAATTTGAAGTGTTAATTTTACTAATGTTATCAGATATTTTAACAAGAGGAATATTTCAGTCATAAACTATTTCTTTCTACTTATTATTTCTGCAGAATACCTAAGTATCTTCTTTTGTCACAATGGGTCGTACATCACGGAAACGCCATCGAAAGAAGAAGTTTCATATGCAAAAATTAAAATCTGAAGAAAATGATGATATGAATTTCTTAAAATATTGGTTATTTAGAAACTGTTTCTCTACTACAAACTTTATTCCTACTAATTTTCCTATGACTGGTAGAGGTTTAAAAACAATAAAAGATATAAGAGAACATGAAATTTTGATAAAATTACCTATAGAAATGTTAATAACGACATTTACTGTATCTGAATGTAATGTTAAAATTCTATTTTTAAAGGATCAAAGTTATAATGCTCAACATATACTTTCAGTATTTTTAATATATGAAGAGCATTTGGGAACTTCATCAAAATGGTATCCCTATATAAATTCACTTCCACAATATTTTTCTACACCAGAATTTTGTACATCTAAAGAAAAGAAACTTTTACCTAACTTTATTAGAGAGCACATGTATTATGTACATAATATAGTAAGAGATTTTTCTTCATTAATGCAAAGTCTACAAACATTAAAGAAAGAAGACAAAAATTATTGTTCTCATTGTAATATTCCTCTTGACAAAATAATGACCTTTAATAAATATAGGTGGGCTTATTATGTTGTAAATACTAGATCTGTATATATAAATGAAAGAGAAGTGCAGGATAGTGTGATAAAGATAGAGTCACCAAATAATTTGGCATTGGCACCATTTTTAGATTTATTCAATCATGATATAAATGCTTCTGTATCAGTTTCATTAATAACAGATGAACATAAGAATAAATTCTATCAAATTACTACTCTTAAACCATTTGAAAAGAATTCTCAAGTGTTTATTAATTATGGTCCACATAACAGTCTTAAATTATATGTAGATTATGGTTTTTTTATTCCTAACAATCTATTAGATGAAGTTGTTTTTAATATACTTGATATCCAATCATGTGTTACTATATCAGAATATGCATTAAAATTTATTGTTTCTAATAAATTCAATAAAAACATGTCTTTTACAAGAGATGGTCTGAATTACAATGCCATTATCACATTATTCATTGCAAGTACTACTTTAGAAAAAGATTTTTGGAATATCAGAATATATGGAGCATCTTTTAGTTCAGAAGATCATATTAAAATACATAATTTAGGTATACAAATTTTACATTTAAAAAAAAAAGAGTATTTAAGTTATTTAAATGATATGAATAATGTTAAGAAATGCAGTCAAAGTTTTTTAAATGCATTAAGTCTTATAAGAGAATATATTCAAATATTAGACGAATCATTGAAAAATATATAATACTAAGTAAAATACAGTAAATAAAAAACATAAATAAAACATAATTAACAAAATATGCATTTTGTTTATATATAAATATTTGTAATAGATAATTATTACAATTTTGTTTATTTATATTTAAGAAATATACATATATGTAAAATGATTGAAATAAATATATATTACATAAAAAAGAATAAAAGAATCTAAAATATTAATCTTAAATGATACTATATTTTTCTTCAGTATTCATATTAAATAAACATTTTATAATGTCTGCAATAAAAATGAGAACTTTTTATAAATTTGCAGTGCTGCACTGGAAATGTAATAGATCGGGCACAAAAAAAGAAAAATGTTCCACAATCAAAATCAGTTGTCTCTCCTGTTAAATATATATTAGCAGTTACGGGTATAACTGGAGGAAAGCCAGGACAACAGAAAAGAAACTGTTTCCATCCAGGTGTATCTGGTTTAAGCAGAGATGCAATTGGATTCAAAGAACAATCATCAGTTAGTTCTACAGATATGCTTAAGGCAATGCTCAAATACATCTGGCCAGAAGTAAGTTGAATAGTTGGAAATATGTATTCTTTAATTCCAATTATTGATCTTAATTTTTATTTCTATAAATATTACCTAGGATGATCCAGAAATTAAAAAAAGAGTTAAGATAGCAGTTGGATTATTGATTGGTTCAAAAGTCTTAAATGTAACTGTTCCTTTTATTTTTAAATATGCTGTGGATATTTTGAACAAGCATAGCATTGAAAGTACTGGTGAGGCTGTGTTGAGTATAGGAAGTGCACCTGAAACTATTACTACAATTGCAACTTCATTACTCATAGGATGTAAGAATACATATTATATTTTTTTTATGATAAATATTTAAAATATAAAGAGGAATCTATATGATCTTTATTATTCATAATAGATGGAATTGCTCGTGCTGGTGCAGCTGGTTGTAGTGAATTGAGAAATGCAGTATTTGCAAAAGTTGCACAACATTCAATTAGAAAAATTGCTAAGAATGTTTTTCTACATATGCATAATCTTGATTTAGCATTTCATCTATCTAGACAAACTGGAGCACTATCTAAGGTAAATATATATGACAAATATTTTTCATATCGTTATATATTAATAATTATTATTATAATATTTTGTATGTCTAATATATAGGTAATAGATAGAGGAAGTCGTGGTATTAATTTTGTTCTGTCAGCCATGGTATTTAATGTTGTACCTACTGTTTTCGAATTAGCTTTAGTTAGTACTATTTTGGGTATAAAATGTGGGGCTGAATATGCAAATTTAGCACTTGCTTGCGTTGGTATTTACACTGCCTTTACATTAGGAGTTACTCAATGGCGAACGAAATTTAGAATATATATGAATCAAGCGGAAAACGAAGCAGGAAATAAAGCAATAGATTCACTCATTAATTATGAAACAGTAAAGGTAAATCTTTCTAGTATCTTTTTTATTTCTGTTTAATATGAAATGTGTTTACAATAAAAAATAAACATATATTGTTATAGTATTTCAATAATGAAAAATTCGAAGCAGAAAGATATGATCAATCATTACAAAAGTATGAAACAGCTTCGTTAAAAACGAATACAAGTTTAGCTATGCTAAATTTTGGACAAAATGCTATCTTTAGTATTGCTTTAAGTCTTATAATGATATTAACAACAAAAAATATTATGAATGGTAACATAGATCTGTTAGTTTTCTTATATGCTTTTATGTAGTACATTCTACTTTCATATTTAATATAAGAATTGATATTGTTATAATGACAATATTTAACAATATAATTGATACATTGATATTTTTATATTTAGGAACTATGACTGTTGGAGATTTAGTGCTGGTTAATGGCTTGTTATTTCAATTATCAATACCTTTAGGATTTTTAGGTTCTGTTTATCGAGAAGTGAGACAAGCTTTCATTGATATGCAGACAATGTTCACTTTGATGACAATGGACACTAATATTAAGGTACTTTTAAATTAACATTTATTTAAAATTATCCTTTTCTAACTAATTACAGAAATTATTAAAAAAGAAGTGTTATATTGATATAATATACACAATATAAAATATATGTTAACAGACAAAAGAAAATGCTATAAGGTTGAATATTGAACAGAACAACTCTGATATTGAATTCAAAAATATTAATTTTCAATATGTACAAGGCAAGCCCATTTTTGAAGATATATCTTTTCATATTCCAAGTGGAAAAAAAATTGCTATTGTAGGAGGATCTGGTTGTGGGTAAGATATAATACTCATTTTATATATATTTACTTTTCTCTAAAAATCTTAATATTAACATATTAATTTCAGTAAGACCACAATAGTAAGACTGCTTTATCGATTTTTTGAACCTCAAAGCGGAAATGTTCTGATCAATGGTCAAAATATTCAAGATGTTGATATAAATGATCTTAGAAGATCCATAGCTATAGTACCTCAGGTATGATATAACTTAATATGAAAAAAATAATTTATTCTTAATAATGATTAAACAAATTATTTTGAATGACAGGATTCAGTACTTTTCCATGAAACAATTTTCTATAATCTTCATTATGGTAATTTACGTAAATCAAAAGAAGAAGTTTACGAAGCTGCTAAAATGGCAAATCTCCATGATTCAATTTTAAAATGGCCACAAGGCTATGAAACTCCTGTTGGAGAACGTGGTCTAAAATTGAGCGGAGGAGAGAAACAACGAGTAGCAATTGCTAGGGCAATCTTAAAAGACAGTCCTATATTAATTTTTGATGAAGCTACTTCTTCATTAGATTCTATTACAGAAAATGTAAGAATATGTAACTGTAACTATATAATATTTATTTTTATTTTAAATCTTTTGATATTTATGTTATTACAGAAAATAATAGAAGCATTACGTAGAGCTACAAAAGGACGTACATCAATTGTGATTGCACATCGTTTATCCACTGTCATAGACTCAGATGAAATTTTTGTGTTAGATAAAGGCAAATTAGTGGAAAGTGGAACACATTCTGCTCTGTTATCAATGCCGAATTCTCTGTATAATAAATTATGGGAAACACAAAATATTGGCATGCAAACATATTCGGACGAAACACATGAACGTATTAGAACTGGCGGGAATAATTAATTAAAAACATGCAGTGAATATAAAATATCAAATGTTTTGAAATAATAAAAATAATTGTTTTCTCATTTAACATAGAAATGTTACATTATTAATTATGTATTTTAATGCTGTTGTCTAATATAAAACTGCCAGTATCTCTATTTATTTTATTCAATAAAATATGTATATATTAAGTGTACATACTAGCAACAAAAATAATGTAAATACTATGTAGTATTTGCTTTGGAATAAAAAAATGATTTATTTTATTTTTTAAATTTTATTAATTCTTATACAATAGAATATGACCGAAAATTGTTTATATATATGTTTAATATATTTTTATATCCAATATATTTAATTACCTGTTTAGTTTTAGTTATATTCCACAATTTCTTTTAATATATACCATAAAAAAATATCAGAAATAGTTAAATCAAATTCATTTTAGATTCTGTTATTTATTATTATTCTTAATTATCAAATCTTTACAAAAAAAGTATAACATGCGCGGCTGAAAAAGTTATCATCTATGATTACATCATTGATTACGAAAATATTTTTTCTGTATTGCCTTGGTAACCAGTTAACATAACAATGAATGATAGTATACTACGCGCACAGCTATGTATGTTTCTAACAACCGAATACTTCTTTGATACTGTGGAGTTGTTTTTAGCAGAATTAAAATGTCGATTGTAACGTGTAATCAATCACTGCAAAATGCAAACTGAAGTGCCCACATTGCCTGTAGTACATCTGAATGTTCATGAAAATGTGGATAGGTAAACTAATATTCCTTGCAGAGGGCAAAAGCAATCATACCATATTCAAGTGTCATAATAAATTGATATATGTACATTTCACTTAATTTTCATGTTGATCTTTCATACCTATTTATAATTTTTATGGTTTTTTATATAAATGGAAATCTACATAATTTTCAGAAAGCAAAACAGCAACACAAATAATATAGAAGAAAAAAAAAGCTATTCACTATGTAGAAGTACATGTCCATCATCAAATAAAAAATGTTTGCATCCTTTGCTTGGTATGTTATATATTGAAAGTATGTAATTATCTACGTAGAAACAGTAAAGAATAAAAATATCCAAAAGATTATAATTTTACAATTTATATAGGAGAATCATATAAAAACACCATGCGAGTCTGTTCTACTACAATATCAGCAAAACCTGCAAATAAAAATAATCTTACTCAAAGAGTTGTATCTGCAAAAATGCTTCGTATTAAACAATTGCAAAATCAACTTGCTGATGCACATTATCATCTAAATGTAAATATATGTGGACATAATAAAATATATCATTTTCTGATTATACAAATATAATGTGAGGAGACAATTAAAAAATTAATAATCAACATAAATACAATTTTACTTTTATTTTTGAGGAATTGGCTAATGAAAACAGGCTGTTGAAAGCATTGCAGAAAAGGCAAGATTCTGCATTAAGACGTTATGAGGGAACTACTGCTGAACTACCAAAAATTATTAATTCACATCATGAAGAATTGAGAATACTCCAAATTAAGCATAAGAAATTAAAAGCCTTACATAAGAACATCTCTGATTTATTGAAAGAAAAAGAAAATGAATTGTATTCCTTGCAGGTAAGTAACTTATTTGTGTATACATATTATATATCCAATGATCCTAAAAAAATATAAAAATTTTTATGAACATATATGGGTTTTCTATTACTATGAGATTGGTACTTTGTAGACTCAAAATAAGCATTTGTTGCAACTCAGTAAAGATCGAAATTTGGCAGAAAGAGAAAAATTACAGATGCAAGTTTCTGAGTTAAATCACAAAATAATGCAGCAACAAGAAAATATACAGGTATACTATATTATCACAATATTTAATGGTAAATATTCTATTTTAAAAGATATGAAATCTTTTAAATAATTATTCTTTGTATTGCAATTTTTTAAAAGTTGTTAGAAAGAAAATTAGCCTTGGAAAGAAAAAGTTTGAAACATCAACTATTTGTAGAGATATCTAAACACAAACAAACACAGAAAAATTTACAAGAAGCACTTGAAAAGGTGAAAGATTTAGAACATTTAATAGGTAACAAAACAAGAAAACAATTACTAATCGATAAGAAAAATACAGTTTTTGTAACTCAATCACTTACAAATTTGAGGAACGTAAGGTATAATAAATTTTGCTTAAAAAATAATTTTTTCTTATTTATTCAGTCATTTTTATCACTTAGTATCTGTTATTTTTATCAATTTCAGTACTGCGATAACTACGACCAACAAATATAAAAAATATAATGATAGACAAAACGATAACTTGGTAAATTTAGATGAAAACATTAATTTTTCATAATTTGAAGTATTCTTCATGTTTAATTATTGTAACTTTTACTTTTAGCCTACACTTATTACATCTCAATTAAATAATGATATAATTAATAATACTGTTAGCAGTACAAATGCAAGTCAACAAACGGATTTGCCTTGTCCAGAAACAGTGACAAGTTCAAGAGACACTCATAAATTATATTTTCAAACAATGTCACAGGATATGATATCTTCATTATTTGATGATCAGACACCAAAGTTTAAAGATTCAGGATCAAAATTAAATAAAAATGTACAAACTGCATCATACAATGAAAATGATATAGCAAATCAGATGGAATCTGGGGATAAGTGCATAGTAGATGGAAATTCATATGAAGTATCTACAGAACAGCATGAACAATTTGATAATTTTTCTGACTATTCTAATAGTGAACATGAGAAGGATGAACATAAAAATATGAATTATCATTTGATGAACACAATAAAAAATTCTCAGGATTTACATACACGGTTTGTTTAAAAATTCAAAATATATTAATTGTTTAATGTAATTATTTATAATATAATAATTTAAACACAATCTGTTTACTAGGATGATCAATAATACAGACCATGATCTTACTTCTTATATAACAGATTCTAAAGAGAGTGAATCAAATGCACAATTTTTTTCTAAAAAGATATATAATGAAAATTTTCAAAAGCAGGCTAAAATTTTAAATCAAAAAGATTATGATTATCAATATAAGTTTAAAACAAACCAAGAAGAATCTACTGAAGATGGCTTCTCTGTTAAATTCAAAAATGATAAATTTGATAAAATATATTCTGATTCTTGTTCAGAAGACTTTAATACTAATGATATGACAAACGAAATTGATTTAAAAGTTTTAAGAAGTAAACGAAGAACTGATAATGCAAATTCAGAAGTTAATTTGCTACAAAATGAAAGTATTTATGAATATCAAAGTGATTCGCATAAAAATGTAGAAAATCCTTCTATAGAAACTATAGTGAACAATCTTGAATATAATCTAAATCATATGCATATACAAGATGAAAAAAATCATTTGATTAATGATCATGAAAACTTAATTGATTTAAAATTGGATACCCAGCATACTTATGATGAAAATGAAACGACTTCTATGTCTTTGCAACAAGATGAATTTCAAGGTATAGAAAAATATTCAACAGTTAATTTTGAGCTTGATCAAGAAATAAAACATTCAGAAATTGATAAAGATTATCCATTAATATATGACAATATTAGTTATTCTATTGATAAGGTAAAAGATGAACTACAACAGAATAATTATGGTGATCAACATACATCAACAAACTCCATAATAGAGGGTCAAAGAACAATATCTAATGGAAGCAAAGTGGAATTTACTGAAGATCTAAACAATGATGTTATTACTACATTACAAATGAATAAGAAAAAAAAGTCATTATCCAACAGTCATACAGCTAATAATTCTGGTAAAAGTTACAATAATACCAATAAAAGTGACCACAAAGCGGTTAATAAATCAAAATCAATTAATTACAACAAAGAAAAACTTTTGGCTACAATGAAGGCAATTGATAATAATGAAGATATTGACTTTTTTATTGATCAACATTTTCCAAGACGTAATTCTTTAACTAGATTTCAAATAACAGAAAACTTATTCCGTGGATTACCTGCACATAGCAAGAAAAACTATAGTATTATTAATGATGTGTTTGATAATGGTAATATGGATAATAAAATTAGCCTTACTTAAACCTTGTTAGTTATATCTATCTATAATAATATCTTGAAAGTTTACTGAAGTCTTAAAACTATTTGATGATATAGTAAGCTTCTTAAATGATCAATATTATTAACAAGCTTACAATTACTAAAATTCGTTTAGACTAAAATTCGTTTATTTTATTAGCCTCATATAGTTAAACATTAGTCAAATTTAATCATGACATAAAATAAAATATAGCAGTAAACTTAGTATGATTACGTTGCATTTTATTAAAAAAAATACATTATAGAAAACATCAATTAGTTTAACCATGCTGCTGCATATGAAGATACTACTTTGAATATGATTTAACAAATTTTAAACAAGCAAGTTTTTAATAGAATTAATTTAAAAATTATTAATAAATAATCGAAATGTATAAAAATATAATATTTTTAAAAGGAGAGGTTATAAATAAAAACAATAAAAAAATTTAGAAAATTTCTAGGGAACTTCATTAACAACAGTCTTTATGCGTGCTTTCATTGCAGTGTTATGTGTATTGAAATTATTATCTAAAAAAAATGATTTAAATATGTAATCTTTTTTCAAAACTCACAATCTTCACATATAGAAGTACATTGGGATGTATCGACGAATACACTCCGATCTTTATGATAGTTCGAACTACCAATCGTTTTTATCGTTTATATTTTATATTTGTTTCCACGAATAATAATGGAAGAATATTCTGGTATTATATATTATATAATTTTTATTAAAATTCATTAAACTAATATATAAAATAGAGAGGTATAAAAAGATATAATATATGCAAATCTAATAAAAAATGCAAATAATCTTTAGATAAACAATTCGATATTTGCAAATTTAAAAACTATATAATATAAATATTTATATTTGTATTTATATAAACTTAATAGAGATAAGTGCAAAGGATTTAAAGAAGCAAGAAAAATTTCTGTCAACTGGCTGCTCTAAAATAAATAAAATATTCAATGGTGGCATTCCTTGTCAGGGTATTACACAAATTTATGGTGCAGCTGGTACTGGAAAAACCCAATTAGCTCTTCAGCTGTGTCTTACTGTACAATTACCTTTAACTGAAGGTGGCTTTGGTGCTGGTAGTATATTTTATCACTATATTTGATATTTTATTTATATATATTTCTTATCAATATTGTATATAATAATTTCACTATTTTTTATCATCGATAACTGTATAGGTGCAATATATATTTCTACTGAAGCTGCTTTTCCGGCAAAACGATTACATGAATTAATTCAAAATTTAGATATCATTCAAGAATATGATAATATAAATGGTGATATCATATTTGTGGAACACATTGCAACTATTGTAATTAAGTATTATTTAGTTATAAATATAAGCATATAACTTTGATTAAAGATATATATTTTATCATTATTTATTTTATTGACTTTATTGTGCGATGTATTTAAATGTAATTTTTAAACTTAGGAAGACTTAGAGTCATCTTTGCTTCATAAAGTGCCAGTATTATTAAATAGACAAAAAATACGTCTACTAATTATTGATTCTATAGCTGCACCATATAGAGTGGAAGAATGGAATAGTGAATCAAGAAATAGATCTAAAAGTCTAAGAATTGTGGGACAGCAGCTACATAAATTATGTAAAAATAATGGTATTTTTATAGTTTGTATCAATCAGGTAACAACAGATTAAATACTAGTTATAGATTTATAAGTATACTTACAAAGATTTATATAAGTATACTTACAAAGCACTAATTTATAGGTATCAGCAGTTTTAGAAAATAAGAACAAATATTGTGACATTAAAGAACAACCTGCTTTAGGAATTACATGGTCAAGCATGATAACTAATTCTATATATTTTTATAGAAAAGACTCTATTCGTTATGCTTCTACTTTTTTATCACCTTATTTGCCATGTAAAACCATACAATTTGAGATAAATACGTCTGGAATTAAAGGAATAGAATAATGTATATAATAGTGGAATCTTAACATATGATGTAAAATTTCAGATATTTTTTATTGTGCAAGTTCATGAATTTCAGAAAATATATTTTCATCTAATGTTCTAATAATATTTGTTGGTTGCCATTTATTTGCTGTATCAGTAGGTATAAAAGGATCTGCTGTCCTTATATCTAAGTTTTCAACATCATTTTTTAATATCAACCTTAAAAATTATTATATTTATGAATTATTGAAAAATGATTAGTATATTATCTTGGACTATGCGGAAAGTACCTGAAAGAATGCAGAAATGTTCTGTGAGGCTCCACATCTTGTCTTTCACTGTACGTATAATCACCTATTATTATATGACCTATAGACGAACAATGTACTCTCAACTGGTGTCTTCTACCAGTTGTAGGATATAGCAAAACTTTAGTGGCAGGTTTAGATTTTCTTAAACCATATTCTAATACCAAGAGTACAGTACGAGACTTTCTTGGCTTTATACAAAATAAGCTATCACTTGTACACATTTTTTTATTTCCATCTGTCTCTCTTATATCATTACCTAAACAACAATTTATTTAATAATTTATACTAATAATATATACTATATATTCATTGCATATGAATTTCGATTGAAAAGTTATTTTTAAGATCATGCAAAAGAAATATAACATACAGTTAATAAAGATATTAATTTGAATTGAAATAATAAATACTTTCATAAACACTAACCAATAGGTTTATCAATTACAATAAACGAATCATTTACATGACCATGTAACAATGCTAAATAATATTTTTGTACTTGTTGCTTTTCAAATGCAGTAGAAGCAGCACGTGCTGCACGTTTATTTAAACCTATACAAATAATGCCACTTGTAGCATAATCTAATCTGTGCACAAAATGAAATTCATGGCTTAACATTGGATTAGCCAAATTTGGCAGCATTTTTCTTAATACAAATTGTAATGTGTTCTGAAATTTTCAAACCTATATAACTGTCTTGATTAATATAATTATCATCTGCAAATAAATAACTTGATTGTTGTATAATTGGTGTCTTTTCAATTTTGCTTACCTTCCTTTCTGGATTATTACTATTTATAAACATATCGTAAGGTTTTTGAACAACTAAAAAATCATTACTACAATATAAAATGCATACACAATTTTTCTTATCATTCCACCTGTGATATAGTATACGCAATTCCATTATGTTTTTCCATATTATTTGTAATAGACCAAGTGTTATCGTTAAACAAGTATTTAAAAATTTATACATATTAGTTCATCAAAATTAAAATAAATTCTATAACAAGTAAATGTTTTTTCATGAGGATCTGATATACAAAAGGCATAATTTTGAATATATATTCATTGATGTACTTTAGTTATATTTATAAACAAAAATTCGTAATTAGTTTAGTAAATATTTTTGTTTAACACAGTTGATCGACTTTGGAGTCGAACGATATCTAAATGTTGAATCTGATTGGTGAAACCTTTCGAGGATTATCGATAATACTACTCTATTTATTGAGCGTTTATTTATGTCGTATATAATAACCAAACTTTCTCATTTTTCAATTATTCGGTAAAATTAAATTAATTTAATACTTTGTGTAGTAAATATCAAAATTAGAAGAAAGAAAAAAGAAAAAAGAAAAAAGAAAAAAGAAAAAAGAAAAAGAAAAAAAATAAATAGAAAAGGAAAAAAGGAAACGATGATTGTATGAAGTTGATGTCTCATGCAACGTATTCGATATTTCACCGATGCGTAGCCATGACAGCATATGCTATAAAATATCTCGCGTAATTTCAATAAATCATGATTTATAATTCGATCGCCGAATATATTGACAAATAAAGATTATATTTTATATAATGACAAATAATATTTATAACAAAGTATCTTTAATTCACGTTATTATTACGCGGAGATAACTATGCGAAAGGGGACGGTAACTAAGAGAAATTAGACATTTAAATTTTATTTGTAGTAAATAATCCTTCCTTCAAACTGAAACATAAATAATAATAATACATGAAGTATATCATAGGCTATCATACAGTTGCTATTTAATGCATACGCTAGCTATAAGGTGAATCGGTAGATGAATTTGTGTAGGGAACAGAAAAAACAAGATCTGCACTTGCCTCTCCGTACACATTCTATTTCAAAAATTCAGTTTAAAAACATAACTTCAAATACTCCATAATCCTTTATTACTTTGTAGCTTATTTTTTCCTTTTCATCCTCTTCATCTTCTTCCTTTAAGTATTAATAGATTAGTTTAATATAAGTCGTGCCATGGCCGGGCGTGCGCCGGTCCAATTAATTCATACACTGTAACAGTCGTATTCTTTACAATATTCGTACGTAAGTCTTGTAGCAGAGACAAAAGCGCAGGTGCCCTAATCGCACTCTTTTTTTTAAATGCTCCTTTGAACCTTTGGTGCCACCAATGATCATGACTTATGAATCACGTGTTCAAGAATGAAATTTTTAAAAAATTCAATCCTTAACAACCCAATCCTTACGTCTTAAACAATATACAAAAAAAAAAAAGAAAGAAAAAAAAGAAAAAAAAAAAGGAAAAAAAAAAAAAAAAGAATAAGAAAACGCACGACAGAGAACGAAAAATATTTTGGTAACGACGAATTCTTATTTCAACCTGAATTTTCTTAATGCACATTCAGTGAGAGCACCAAAGGTTACTCAAGTCCAATAGCAGAATATAATTTTTTTTTTGATCCTCCAAATCTCGTCAGACGCACTGGCGCACTGAGTACTCACTACTACTTCTGAAATCCATGCATGAGATCGGTTTAAGTCCCGAGTAGTTAAGTGTATAAAATTGTTTGCAGGACACCTGTACTACGTATGTAATACAACTCACAAGGCGCGCTTCTGTTCCACTGAGTCAGGCACGCCTGGCTTCTGAACATTAATACACATTGTCGCTGCTGGTAAAATCAGATTCTCCATGTACAAATCACGCATTATGACACCAGCAGCTTGTATCATTCAACGAAACGACGTTTAACGACACACTGACTTAAATATCGTAGAACATCGATAATTTAATGGCATTTTGCGTGGGATGTTCATGTTGAATCTACCTAGAGTAAATACAGATCCACGTGCATTCCTTTCATCAATTGAAATTTGAGTATCTTCATTCGATAGAACGAACATTAATTAATGAACTAGGTAGTTCGATTGATTCATATCCCAATAGCGTTGTTGTTCATTATTTATAGACATTGTATAACCACCAAACGAATCGTCATTTATTATAGTCTTACATATATGCCTTATTCTCAAGGAAAACTTTTATAGTTTTGTACTCGCATAAAAGTAACAACTTTCAGCTAGAACTTCGTTTCTTTCTTTTTTAGTTTTTTTTTTTTTTTTTTTCGTGTGAAATTCATAACTTTTGAGTATGAGTCAAGTTGATATTATGCGATATATTTTATTTTTCTATTAAATACTCAAGGTTATTATGTAAAGCTTATTCACGAATTTTCACTTTGCGACTTACAAAAAAAAAAGATTCATATAGTACTTTACATGAAAATATCATTTTTTTTTTCTGCGATGTAAAAAACAAGAACCACCGGAATTAGTCACCAGCAACGACCAGAGTATAACTAGCTTTTTACAGTACAAAATACAGCTCCTGCGCATATGTATCTATATATGTATATACATTTTGAGACACACACATATATATATACACACACATGTATTTAGTAACGAAGTACTTCACCACATGTAAGGATATTATAAGGTTAATACAGTAATTTTTTTGCTATACGAGATCATAATGATCATTTGGAAATACGAACAATGATGATTTTCTTTATATATTTTCGAGATAATGTATATAAAATGCCTGAACTTTTAATGAATTTTGCATGTGTATATATATACATACACATAAAAAGCGTAGCAATCTTAAATGGCCATACCAGTTTTTAATCTTACACAAATAGTCATTGTTCTGCTTTCTGGGCAGATTTTAAAACATGATGGTCCAGCACTATTTTATATTTATGAATTTATAAACATTGTATGTTTTACAATCATATTGTAGTTTTATGAAAGCAGATATTATTAAAAAATAACCGTTCTGCGAACCTCGTTACATCCTTACACGTTAAAAATTGGCGTTACTAAACCTTATTTTTATGCATTCGGGGCCAGCACGTTTATATATTTCCTTTCCTTTCCCATTTTACTTTTGAAATTTAACGTGATTCAGCTAGAGAGTTTGAGAGGGAGGACCGAATACAAGATGCGTGGATGTGAGAAAGGAATATGACTTAAATTTGCCATTATTCCCACGGTCATAACATCCCTTTCTAACATTACAAAGTCCTTCAGTCAGTTCATAAAATTTCCTTTTCAATATACCAGGGAAGATAAGATAGAGTCTGTTGGACTGATCAATGTCACACAGTTTTAAGAGATGGTGGCCCTTGCGAACTTCATTAATGCTTCCAAAATCCATACATCTTGCATTACGAAATAATTCACGTACAAGATAGTTTGAAGGTCAAGGGACAGAGGATTTATGTTGCTACTCTAATTCAATCGAATGTTTATAATATTACATCGTATAGTGTGTGTGTTTCCGTGTAAATGTTGGTGTAGATGTGTTCGTGTGTGAATGTACTTTGTGCGCGCGCGGATGTGTGGTGTAGTGTAACAGCAATAAAAACTTAAAGACATTATAAGAAAATCCATGTGAAAGAGAACAACGGTGGGCACAGGGAAGGAGATTTGGGAGAGGGAGGAGCTCCGGGAGTTGGGCATGGAGAGATGAAAATTCGAACGGTAATGACGAACACGCTTTTGCGATAACACGCGTCGCTGAGAGAAACGTCCGCACATCCCTACCTAGCTACAATCCCCGGTAGTGGCGCGCACGATGGTAAACGGCTTATCATTATCATTAAGCGAGCGGCACGGATTTGGGTTATCTCCTACTTCCTCTCCTCCTCGCATTCGCGGCTTATGTGCCCCGTCTTGCCACAAATGTAGCAAATTTTACCTCCTGCCTCAGTGCAATTACGAGCGATGTGCCCCGTCTTGTTACAATTGTAACAGCTCTGCATAGCAAAGCGTGCAGAATCATTAACACCTTCTGGGCAACTGCGAGCAATGTGTCCAGTTTTATTACAATTGTAACAACTCATCTCTGGACCCTAATGGAACAGACAATGAATATATATCCATCAAGATATGAAGAAAGGTTAGTTTTATTTTTTGGTATTTTTTTTTGTCATAAACATAGCGGAATAAAAGAAATTTCTCATAAGCTGTAACAATACCGAACTTATTTGATATAAATTGATAAATATACTAACTTGCTGGCAATCTTTTGCAATGTGTCCAACTCCATTGCAACGATAGCATAAGTCTTGATCTTCTTTACATTCACGTGCAAAATGTCCAAACTGGTTACATTTGAAGCATTTATCACGACCACGTCCAAATCCTCCTTCTCGATCACGGCCACGATCTCCTCTGCCACCGCCTCCACCACCTTGTGTACATTCTCGTGCAAAGTGGCCCATTCGATTACATTTATAACATGCGTTTGAACTCATTTTTTATGGAGCTGTAATCATGTATATTATCATAAATTTTATATATAAAATATTTACCGTCTATAGTCAATGAGTATATCCGAAAAGTTATAAAATTAATTGTTTTAAAAAATACACTGTATTATGAGGTTATCAGGATTGGTTTTATATTTTTTATCTACACTTCATAATAACTGATTTGTGGAAAACAAAAAATTCAATATTTCATAGAAGCAAATAGTAAAATTTGTCAATTCTTAATTATATGTTTATACATGTTTAATGTAATATTAGAAAACTACGAAAAATACTGATGAAATCACCGAGTCCAAATATGAAATACCAACAAAGTTTTGTTATGTCATCTTAATATGTAGTAGCCAGTTCGATCATGTCGATATATGTAGATATCTATCATAATGTAGATCCATGAAAGCGCGGTCACGCGCGCCCATGGCACGCGTTCCGTTTGGAGAAAATATTTCTTGGAACAATTTTTGAATTCTGTACCATTAAATTATTCAGGGGAAAAAAAAAGAAAAAAAAAAGAAAAAGAAAAAAAACAATGAAAGGAGAAAACATTTCGTAACGATTGGTGAGTTTCGTGGGCAGACGGAAAAACCATGGAGATGTCAGAGTACACGGAACTGCTCGCCATTGTAACGACCGTCCATCATTATCGAACATTCGTATCCGATCAACGACCTATAATCAACGATGTTGCGAAAAATAGCGAAAAGACCAATAGGACTTATACAATGACTAGTTTAAAAAATAATATAAAGAAGTTAAACTCGAAGATAAAACATAACGCACGTGTTTCACAGAGCGAACCCAGCACGGGGCATCGCACCGATTGCCATATAGCCGGCGGTAAACCGAGGGAGGGAAGAGATGAGAGGAGAAGGGGAGTGGTGGCAAGAGTGAGCGAATGCGAGAGCTAGAGAAAGAGAGAGAAAGAGAGAGGAAGATAGAGGATGAAGGAAGAGAAAGAGAGAGAGAGAAAGAGAGAGAGAGAGAGAGAGAGAGGAGCCAACATATCATGGAAAGAAAATTGCGTCCGGCCATATATTACCCGGCACGACCGACGAAAAGAGAAAATGAAAGAGAAGACAAAAAAATACGAGCGAGAAATCATAATTTGTCGTACAACGTGGCTTTCGCCCCCACTCGATGGAGCGGTGGTACGCCACGGCGCGAAGATGGCATCCGAGAGTGACGCCGCACTGCACTTTTTTTGCCTTTGCAAAGGAGAACTTGACGAAGCAATCTAAGGCCCGCGAAAATCGCGATTCGCATACTGAAGATGTTCCTAGATTTTTTAACAAATGTACCGTGTATACCACCGTTGTCCGATAAGCCACGCTCTTCCCCAAGAGGAGCTCCTAGCACGGTGCAAAGAGACCGAGAGAGAGGACCACGTGCGGAGCCGTACGCCGTAAAAGAAACTTTCCGGGATCTATCTCCCCCCTCGCGGTTTTATAGATCGCGGCTTTTCCCTCAGTCGAACCAAATCTTTCGACTCACCTTCTCTGATTCGATGTTATGGAGTAAATGTTAAGAATCCTTCCTCCTTTCGAGCTTCGTCGACGCAGTCGCCGGACGATGGGAGTCGTGGGTAGTACTGTTTTCTCGTGAAAACTTGAACCGAATACTCGAACGAACAGCTACGGCGACCATTGACTACGGGAAGGAAGACCGGCCAATCGCCGTTGCGCTGCCCGCCAAACTCTCCCGTTACGACAATGAACGCTGCCTCCCCCCCACTCTATCCTCCACCAATCCCCACCTTGACCGATCAGTCTTCCGTAGTCTACTACGTGCTTCACGCAGTGATTAATTTCCGTAACTTCCTTTTGACTTAATGGCCGAAATAAGCTAAACAATTATGTATTTATACGATATTATATAAAAGAATAATTTTATTGACTCTTAAAAATCTAATCTGATCATTCTATATAGATAATCATCTGTCGAAAATCATCGTTATTATGATTGCCATTGATTGTCATTGGTCGAAAGGCAATATGGTTATTTTGCGAATCTATTTCGACCAATCATCGATACTCTCGAATACTATCGAATTGATTGTCGTTGCGTGTCTGTTTCATGAAAGTTTTCACAATATCTGATTTTGAATAAATGGATTTATGTAAAATACTATGCTAGATGGTGCGGAAAACAGATCAGATTTTTTTGATCGGTTTACTTGTTTTTGATAATTGTTTTATTAACGCACGTAGTCATGCACTATTTTGATGCATTTTGGTTCACCGCCATGTAAATGTGGACATATAGAAAATATCCGTCGCACAGTGAAATATCGCGTTTAGGAATCGTTCCATCGATCGTCTTTGTGCCGTTATGCGACGTAGTAAAGTTGATAGAAGTTAAAACATTTTCCGTATGCAGATTGGTGGCGCTGTATGTTGTTATTCAAACTGATTGGAAGTATTATAAGGAACGATAATTTTCTTTTTGATAATGTCTAATGAAAAAAGAAAACAGGATGAAGATGACAATGACGATGATGGGGCTAATCAATTATTTTTGGAAACGGTACCTAAGAAAAAACAAAAAGGTTCATTTATACATAACCTATTTATTTATAATAAATTTTTGTATATATTTAATAAATATATTGGAATTTAATTTTTATACGATTATATGTGTTTTATTTCTGTTTGTTGTATTATTAAAAAGGTTTTGGTTGATTTCATTTTCTTTAATTTCTTAATATAATTTTGTGTACATACAATACCAAAAATGTTAATTTGCCATATCATTTTACATATTATTATTCAGTTTTTTATTATTTTTACAGTGTTGGAATATGAGCAAGTATATTTAAGTAATTTGCCATGTTGTGAATGCTATGAGAAATCTTATATGCACAGAGATGTAATAACTCACATTGTGGTAACAAAGTTAGTGTTTTTTATATAATTAATAAGATTTTATTATAAAATATAAGAATAAATTGTTTTATTTTGTTATTACAGGTCATATTTTATACTTACTGCCAGTTGTGATGGACATTTAAAATTTTGGAAAAAGCAAGAAAAATTGATAGAATTTGTAAAGCACTTCAGAGCTCATTTGAAGGCCATACAATATTTGGCAGCAAGTTCCAATGGCATACATGCATGTACAGTTAGTTTGGATAAAACAATGAAAATATTTGATATAATTAACTTTGGTAAGCATATCTTTTTGCTAATATAAAATAAGAATTATATCCTCAAAAGAATTTTCTTGCATTATATAATTGAAATATTATATGTACAGATATGATTAATATGATAAAATTAGAGTTTATCCCTCTTTGTGCCGAGTGGATATATTCTGCTGGTGATGCAATTGCTGTGATTGCTGTATCTTCACAAGATTCAAATAAAATATGTATATATGATGCTCAAGGAACTAGTACAGCATTGCATGTTTTTGAAAAGTTACACACAAAACCTGTTGTATTTATGAAGGTAATATTTTAGTTTATTTAAAACTGTTACATATGGATATAAGTGTTCCTAATCCTAAACATATGTCTTATATTTTATTCTAGTATAATACTGCCTATGAGACATGTATATCAGTTGATAAGGCAGGTATACTAGAATATTGGACAGGACCTAAAACGGAATATAAATTTCCAAAATGTGTTAAATTTGATTCAAAATTAGACACAGATTTATATGAATTCGCTAAAAATAAAACTTATCCATGTGGTTTGGCAGTATCTGCAGATGGTAAAAGATTCGCATCTCTTAGCGGAGATAGGAAAGTAAGAGTTTTTAATTTTCTTACTGGAAAATTGTACAGAATATTTGATGAAAGTCTTCAAAGATTTTCTGAATTGCAACAAAATACACAACAATTACCAAACATGGAATTTGGAAGAAGGTATTACATAATATTAATATATAATTGTTATCATGATATACAAATATAATTTAAAATTCTTTATAATTTAAAATTTTTAAGAATGGCTGTTGAAAGAGAGTTAGATAAAACCGAAACAAATATAGGAAGTATAGTTTTTGATGAATCTGGTTATATGATATTATATAGCACAATGTTAGGTGTTAAACTTGTGAATCTTTATACAAACAAATGTATTAGAATAATGGGAAAACCTGAAAATATACGTCCTATGCAATTAGCTTTATTTCAGGTATACCTTTTCTTCAATGATGTGTTTCTTTCAATTTTCTATATATGTTTATGTTTATTTAAATATTTATATGTAGGGGAAAGCAAGAAAAACTGCAGCAGCTGTATCAGTAGAAATGGAAGCTGCTGAAAATCCTACAATGGAAATGAATCGACCAGATCCAATTCTTTTTTGTACAGCTCATAAGAAAAATAGATTTTATATGTTTACAAGGCGTGAGCCAGAGGATATAAAGAGTCCAGAATGTGATAGAGATGTCTTTAATGAAAAGCCTTCTAAAGAAGATATTATTTCTTTTACTGAAGCAAGCAATGTACAAAAAATTTATGACACTGCAATTATACATACTGCACTTGGTGATATCCATGCAAATCTCTTTGGTAAAGATGTACCAAAAACAGTTGAAAATTTCTGTGTTCATTCTAAAAATGGTTACTACAATGGACATATATTCCATCGAGTAATCAAGGGTTTTATGATACAAACTGGAGATCCCACTGGAACTGGGACAGGTGGTGAAAGTATATGGGGTGGTGAATTTGAAGATGAATTTAGATCTCACTTAAAACATGATAGACCATATACTTTAAGTATGGCAAATGCAGGGTCAAATACAAATGGAAGTCAGTTTTTTATCACATTAACACCTACAGTAAGTTTGTCACTTTGATACCATTAAATCATAAATTTATTTTTTTTTTTTTTATTAATATTGATATTATCTGACTTTCAGCCTTGGTTGGATAATAAACATACTGTATTTGGAAGGGTGGTCAAAGGAATGGAAGTAGTACAAAATATTAGTCAAGTAAAAACGAACCCTAAGACCGATAAACCTTATGACGATATTCGTATTGTCAGTATTACTGTTAAATAATTTTATATAATAAATGTTTATTTACGTATGTTGTTTTTTTTTTTCATTCATATCTTTCATACATTAATAGATGATGATAAATTTCCGAATTATGTCGATTTCATTATATCATTTTTGTTTCTTTTGCTCCATACGATGTAATAAAGCTCTAGCAAAAAGGTATTTACTTGTGGCACATGTGAAAGCATTCACACTAAACAAATTATAATTCTTTGGTTTAATTACCAACGAGTATCTGCTTGAATTAATGAGATTTAAATAGATAGAAGATTAATAACAATAAAATACGAAGCAATTATATAATATGCTAATATATATGACCTTGACCATATTGCGCTTGTTAGCATAAGACTAGCGGTTTGACTAAGAGAGATCGTTTCTACAGGACGATTAATATCTCCTACATTTGCGATTACTAAACCCCATTTAAAAGTTGGAGCCCAGAAAAATATTGTTGTAGGTCCTGCAAGAAAACGAATAAAGTAAAAAATAATTATAAGAAATTTTATTTATGTTACCTGCAGGATGTAAAAATATAGGACGAAATCTTTGGGGAAGGTACGATGCGATCAGTAACATTGCTCGTTTGTAAACAGTTGATTTATTAGACATAGACATCTTTTAGTATAATTATATATATAATAACACAATGCAAATGCTATCTGAATGTTCGATTCTCTGATCAAGAAAAAAATATTAAGAAGTATATAAAATTCACAATCTGAGAAAGTAACATAAACGCATAATTAAACAAATTTATGTAATCGATTTATAAGATAGTGCCGTTGTTATATATAGAGGTATCGAGTATCGATTTTTTCATAACTTTCGATTCGTTTAAATCTCTTCAACATTTATAACCTAGACTTTGTTTATCTAAATTCAAGTATAAAGAATTACAAAATATATCATTCATAACATTAATAAAATGAGTTGTAATATTAAAAAAAAGACGTCGCCATGTTGGAACGATATGGAAGAATTAAAGTATCTTCTCTGTGCTATCGATTGTTGGTAATGCTAGTATATGTATAAACATTTTTTTTACATTATAAAATAAATTATTTTATCTTGATTTGAATTCAATGTTTGAATTTCATAAAATCTATCGAAATATCATTTTATAGCAAATGTCCGCCCGCTCCACCACAACCAATATGTCGTGTAATATTACCACCTAGAATTCAAGAGATTGGCTGTATCACTCCATGTCAGAGACCTGTGTGTTGTCCACCACCGCCATGCTGTTTGCCTTTATCATCAGGACCCTGCTGTCCTTGTCCTTTACCACCTCCATTATGTCCATTACCACCACCACTTCCGCCTCCCCCAAGGCCTTGCTGTCCACCGTGCTGTCCATTACCATGCTACCCTCGCATTTGCTGATTTTTCAAAATACGATTGAACAGACGAAAAGAGAAACAGACAGAGAGAAAAAATAAAAAGAGTAAAGTGATATGGGCTTCTTTATCTTTCCATAAAGGCGTTTCTTAAAAAAAATATCGATAATTGTACACCAGAAACATTGGAGCGAAATATTTTAAAATTTGCCCGAAGCATAAAAGAAGGTTTCAAGTGCTACTTTTAGATCAAGTCTAATAATCGTTTTATTTAAATAAATATATATATATATATATATATATATATATATCTGTACGTACATCATATATTTTTTACATGTGCATTCACAGTAAATAGCTATTTGAAAGAAAACTATAATGAAACTGGAAGATTATATTCTTGTATTTTGGTTAAGAAATATATGATTCGTCCATAAAAAGAGAGAGAGGGAGAGAGAGAAAAATTGCGGGTGTATCGTGAAGAAACATTTAGATTTTATTGATGAGGTTTACAGAACTGCTTCTTTTTATTTTGTGCTTGTTATATAACGAGATAAAACAGATCATTGATCAGGACGACTACTTCATTGAAAAAGAAAAGGAAAGAAAAGATGGGGAGGAAGAGAAAGAATAAGTGTGGGTGAATGTTAAGTTGGGTCGAACGAGAATGAACTCAGCCGGAAATGAATCGAACCTAATAAAAGTCTCCCTGCAATTTTAGATCGACCGCAACCGAAGATGTCCGAATAACGACGACTAACATTATGACAAATCATAGCGTAGGTGAGAGCAGTTAACGGGAGGTCAAGTCGTTCTGAGAACAAAAGCTACTTGAAAAATGATGATGTTGCGACGCCAGTAATAAGAATGTTTCGACGTAATGGTTATCAAAAGAACATAATCATTTTTGTCTAGTTTTATTCTCGTGCTTGTCTTTCCTAACTGCTACGTATAATCCTTTATTTGATAAATAATTCTTAATTTGATAAAACTAGAGAAATGCTATATTAGATTTCTTACAATAACACAAGTTGATAAGAGAAATGATTGATGTTTTACATTTCTTAAATTGTAACATAACGTTGTATGTATTTAATCAAATTAATTGTAAGAATATATATCTTTAAAATAACACATACCTTCGTTCTCTGATTGAAAATTAATATTTATTTATTTATAAATAATTAACAAAGTATAAGCGAAACGTTAACGAGATCCATTTTTAAATATTTATATATATATATATATATATATATATATAAATCAATGTAACACATGTATATATAAATTAAGTTTCTTCGATTACTTGGAATATTAATAATAATAATAAAACTAGAAAAGAAAAAATTAAGAAAAGAATAATAAGAATAACAACAACAATAATAATAAAAATAACGACAATAATGATTATAATATTAAATATATATTATGCAAAATATATTATGCAAAATTATCTTATATCAATGAGAAGTACGCATTAATATTATTTCGTGGAGTGTAATCGATTAGTATTCAATCATACGAACTGTATTATTTATATATATATAGAATAACGAAGAACTTTCGAAGGTAAGTTCTCAGTGTTCGGACGATTTGAAAATAGAATCTTATAACGAGATCACGGGTTCGTGTGGATGGAATGTGAGAAAAGCAAGTTATCGAGCCATTCTTTTACGCGTGCGCGTGTTGTCATACATATACAAATGTGTACGTTCAGTAGATATTTCAAAATAATGATGATTTCGATACCTTTCTATGTTTTTTATTTTTTTTATTTTTTTTTTTTTAATCAAAATCAGAAAATTGGTTCGTTAACGAAGTTTTCTTTGTTCAAAGAAAATAGATAAAATAGGCTCGGCAATAGAAAGAAACGGATAATAAACGTTTCTTTTCTTTTTTTTTTCTTTTTTCTCTTTATTTTTGGTACGCCTTTGGCACAATTCACATCTTTGTACGATCTATCGTTATACATATTTAACGTGTTTTTATTTGTTGTATATTATTTTTGGACCGCTTCTTCAGATATCACGTACTTCTCTGGAAGATTTTTTAATATTGAAAGTAATTTTCCGACTTTTTTTTTCGGTAACATACCATGCACACATATATGGTAAGATTTACGGTCATTTCTGTTTCTTTAATTTATTATGTTTTACAATATTGTCGAAATATCGACACAACGAAAGAAATCTATTATCGGGTATAAGATCGATGATTTATTGCGTAATGAACTATCATTTTTCTTCGTTGCTTTATCATTCAACATTGTCATATTCTTATTGGTAGTCATATTAAAAATAAATACAGAATGCGTTTGAGAAATTACACATAATGTTACGTAGCAATTCATCAATTCGCACAACTATATATATATATATATATATATATATATATATATATACGTATATATATATAATAAATAATTATATATATATTTCCTCTTTTCGATGAAGTATAAAGGAAGCAGTACTTTTATTAGTCACCACTTGGAAATCGGCCAGACTGATTGGTCATATTGAATGTGTATGCAGTATGCAGTGGTCAATAATTGTACAGTTCACTTTTTACACAAGACATCTTATTTTAATCGATCCATGAGAATATTGTTATAATTATATCAATTGTCATAATTGGTGTCAAACAATTATAAATATTCGTGTTTAGTATTTTGAATTTCTAGAAACATTAGTTGATAATGTTAATAATTTTTATGATATTCACGAAGATCGATGAAAATGAAGATACTACTTATTGAATATATATTATATCTTCTCATGCAATTTATACATCGACTTACTGTCTTTGGGCATTTAAGAATAAAGTAAAGAGATTCTTAAAGGACAAAGAGATTCTCGCAGCTTTTAGTTTTTCGCTTGAAACCGAGCAAATTTTTTAAGATTCTCCTGCGATGTTTACTTTTTTTTTGTCTCGTAGCTTGATTTCGATCACGTTGAGGATTTAATTTGATTTGCGCCAAGATACCAACTAAGAGTTCATCGACATGATGATCCAATCCCGATGATGTTTCGATGAATTTGCAGTTCCATCTATTCGCTAAGCGTCGGCCGACTGTCAATGTGATCAAGAAACTTTACTGGATTTTTATTTCAGGTTTGTTATAATAAATTATATTCAATATATTATATACATATACACACATATAGTTCATATATATATATATATATATATATATATATTATGTATGTGTGCATATGCCTGTTTATAAAGTTTATAAATAAGTGAATACAAGTATGACCGTGTATAGATATGTATGTTTAAAATTTGTTAATAGAATAGATTATTTATAAATTAAAATATGAAAATATAAGATCAGCACCTTCATTAATTTCAAAACTGTTCTCATTAAATTTCACATTTCCGGAGAGAACATAATTCTGATAATTTAAATGTGAGTTTTTTTGCTTTTCTTTTTTTTAACTGAGAATATAATAATATTTCATGGGAGATTACTGTTTCTTCTTAAGATGAGAATACCTATTATAAGTTTTAATCAAGTTTTGTAGGCTTAATACCGCGCGATCACTTTTACGTAGAATTGTCAAAGAAGCGTACGATAAATATAAGTTTATAACTTTAAGGATTTCCTCTTGAGTAATAGTTGCGGTTTGTGTTAGAATTCTATTGTGAAAAACTGTTACGTTTTTTCTTGAGAAAACATCTTAAAACTCGCAATTTCTACTCGGAAAAATGACGATAAGAGCTCGTTCACATGAATTTCTTATTTTATCATTTTCTGCAATGGCGAATACTTTTTATATTTATATGTTTACGCGACACTAGAATCGGTGAAAAAGTAGAATCGATCGCCAGTGGTGCATATATAGTATTGATACCAAACAATTCGATTGTTTCATCGATAAAAGCAGCATTGATACGGCGAATCAATGTTGAATTGTTCCAACAAACAAAGAAAAAATAAGCAGAAGAAAATTACGAGGGAAGAGTGAGCATACGATCAATTCTAGTAAAATATATTTATTAATAAATTAACGTAATAATATATTAAACAAATAAATAAATATATTATATAATAATATATATTCTATAAAAAAAAAATAACTATATAAAATCAAATTATGCACGCGCGAATACATTTTGAAGGGTTAGCTATTTGGACGATAATAGTTTTGAAGTTAATGAAGATACGCCGTTATTACATTCTATCCTGTATATGAAATATGTAAATTGCAAAATTTTGCATGTAATTTCGATTTTCGATTTAGCACTGACAATAAAAGCAGGATCCTCGTCAAATGATACGAGGTGACGTTATCTCTTTCTCTCTACGACAAAGTTGCCTGGCATAAATGTAATTGGAAAGTTTAAAGTTCCTACGGATTTACTTACCCACAGAGAGAACCTCCCGTTTCCTTTCAAGATCGACCTTGTTCCCGACTAGGATGACACCGTGATTCACCATATAGTCACTATTCCATAGATAAAGTAAAGTTTCCTCTGCCACTTTCAAACTCCTTTGATCTACTACAGAGTAGACGACTACGTAGACATCTGGATTGTAAGTTGAACAAAAAGACTCGACCTCGAATCAATAAAATGTCGAACATCAATCATGAGAACGATCTAACGAATTTTCATATTAGATCTTATTTTTGATTATTAACGATGTTTGCTTACCGACATTTCCGAGGTCGGATGATCAATGATTTCCAATTCAGTTTCTTGACCGTCGAGCATAACAGAAACACTTTTCTGACCGTACTCTTCATCTGAAAGAGAACTTATTTAAATTTTATTTGTATTTTATATTTTATATTTATATTCGTATATTGCATAATTTTATTTTAAATAATTTAAAATTGTTTACTTTTGAAAAAGCAAAAACCGTTGGAATTATTTACAACGATAAAACATTTCTGTGGAATTATTTACCTAAGGAAGCATCGTAAGCGCAAATATAATCGCTGGTCGTGAATTGCGCCGTTAAAGCGGTTTTACCGACCCCGGATGCACCTAACATGCCAACCTTGTAAGTAGCCACTCGCTCATTACTCGTCTCTTCCTCCGTTTCTATTCCAGAGAGTTGCGAAGCCGAGCTGAGGCAGAAAAACAAATGTGTAGGTTTTCGTGTAGCAAGAAGAAAAAGAACAGAGAGGAAGAAAGAAAATATAACATTTTATTAGCGGAAACTTATTTTGTTTCATCCAACGTTTTACAGTTTTATACTTATTATTCGTTATTTTATTAAAAAAGATGGAAGCCCTTTAATGTCTTTTTGATCTTTCACCCAGTAAATAAAAAGATAAATATAAATGTTTCTCTTTTTGCCTTTGCTTCTTTTTATCCTTTCTCTCTTCCAAAGCACATTGAAGTATAGAAAAATATATCCGAAGTAAGATGTGTTATCTATTTTTATCTTTCGTTTCTCTCTTACCTAAGTAATCGAACCTCTCTCGTACTGCTGCAACTGGTGCTACAAGAGGTGACACTATTGATGCTCTTGCTGCGACGACTCTTCAATGAATCGCCGAGATTAAAAACGCCATTCGCTGTAATGGAGAACGATCGTAATCTGTAATATTCGACACCATCTTCGGTTTCGCCGTCTTCACCACCGCCACAAGCACCACCTCGTTTCGTTTCTGCCAACATTGGCTGCAAAAGTGAGAATAGATGGTAATGGATTTGAGAGTTTAAGAGAATTGCAGGAGTATTCTGTTTGTCTTTTAGGGCATAATTTGAATTGCGTGAGACGATGTTCCGGAATTTGAAACAATACTAGTGGCAAACTTTCAAGCGTATATTAAGGTCATAGTGAATCCTCGATGCGACTAATACTATGCACTAATCGAATTAGATTTCTCTCTCTCTCTCTCTCTCTCTCTCTCTCTCTCTTTGTCTCTCTCTCCTTCTTTTTTTCTTTCGACGATCAGTCAGCAGATTTTTTTTAAATATCACAATGACATTTGTACGTGAATTTAAAAAGTGCGTAAAAATTCAATAAAAGCGAAGTAGATGTTAGATTAAATCAATTAATATTTCATTATTTATGTGTATAATGTTGATAACTTTTTAAGAGAGAGAAGGTAAGGGTAAGGAAAAAGAAGAGAGAAATACAATAAAAATTAATGATTGCAAATAATTAAATCTCATTATAATATTATTGTTCACAAATATAGGTACTGTCGAATGATAAAATGGTCATTATCTTTTTAGCATCTGATTAATATCCATTTAATCTATTTTCTTTCATATGGACAAAATAATCGAAGTTTTTTGACTACGATATGTATATATATTCTTAGGAAATGATTAAGCCGCCAGGTAAATTTCTTTTTTGCATACTTCATGTCAATGATTTTTAACTCGAAAATATGGAAAATATTATAAT
Organism: Vespa velutina; assembly: GCF_912470025.1. Lineage (NCBI taxonomy): Eukaryota > Metazoa > Arthropoda > Insecta > Hymenoptera > Vespidae > Vespa > Vespa velutina. The sequence continues at coordinate 6,419,562 of NC_062191.1, forward strand.
TCATAAGAGATGCACATAACATGATCAAGTTTAAATAAGTGAACGTGTAAAAGTTAAAGTCAATTGTCTCGAATAATTTTCGTAAAAATAAAAAAAAACCTTCGAGTTTAGGAATCGATCATCGTTCGATTTCGTTGAAAATTAAAAGAGAAGGAAAGATCGATAATTGAATCGATGTTTCCTCGATCGTGACTCGTTTCTTTCTATAAGAAAATTCGTGAAGCGAATATCATTGGTCTTCGGTGATCTGTCAATGGCCCTAAGATAGCGTAAAATTATCGATCAACTTCATCTACGAGAAAATCGAAAGAAATTTTTGAGAGTCCTTTAGAAGGGTTGGCAAACAGAGCCGGCGATGTTACTTTTCATGAACGCAAGGGTCCTTCTATTTTTTGTTCGATCTGATTTTAATCAATTCAACATCACGATCACAACGACGAGAAAAACGACGTAATCGTTTTCGACGATTAACATTCGAGCGATAAGTTTTGCTCTAGCCTTTCTCAAGAATAATCCTTCTTTCCTCCTTATCTTTTTGTTTTTTCTCTTGCCAACATTTTTTCTTTTTCGTCATCCCTTGATCATCATTGACATGGAAGTTCCTACTTTCTCGGAGCTTGGTAAAAACGCACGAGATGTTTTCAAAACAGGCTATTACTATGGCAAAGGTATCTTTAAATTGAACGTTAAATCAAAGAAAACTGGTGTATTTGAAATGACCAGCGACTTGACCTTAAACGTCGATGTTTTGAAGGTATAATTAATATAGGAACAATTTTCTTTCACCTTTTCTTTATTTACTCTTTATGAAAGTTTTCTTCTCTTCTCTCTATTTCTCTAGGTATATCATTTTCTAATAAGCTACCTTTGTTGATACTATTACTATAAACTTCGTGAAATGAATATTGGTTAAATATCATCTCTATCCTAGAATAACACATTTATTTTTACCTTATATATATATATAGTTATTTCATTATATAGTACTTATATATTATTATATTGTATTATATATATATTTTATTATATTATATATATATAATATAATAATTATAATATATATATAATATATATATATATAATATATATATATAATAATAATAATATAATATATATATATATATAATGTAGTATTTTTATTCTTTTGCAACTGGTTTCAATCATTGATATTTAACTTTGAAATATAGGTTGTATCATAAAGCACAAGAATAATATCGGTTATGAATTCGATATAAAAATAATAGAAATTAAGTAGAAAACTATGTTTATGTTGACCTTCTTTCATACGAATAGTTGGATGGTCTCTTAGAAACTAAATATAAGACTGAAGACTACGGTAACTTCATACAAAGATGGACGACCGACGGAACGGCTTCCATAGGTTGCGAACTGACTGGAAAAATTATCGAGAATATGAGCATGTTATCCGAATTCTTTTACAATCCACAAACTTCGTTTAAGGGCATGAAACTCGATGCAAAATATAGCAACGAGAGGGTCACTGGAGTTTGCTCATTAGGTTGGTATTATTTTTTTTACTCTCTTATTATCATTAAATTTATGTCAACGAAACAAAACAATGTATAATGAGATTATACAAACATATAAAATGTTGTAAATACTAAATGCATAAGATAATTCATTAATGGATGAATTCATTGTATCATAAAACGTAAATCTAGATTGATTGTGTTTTTGTACCGATTTTTTATTATAATTAAGTTATATTTCTTTACAACATTTTTATACAACTCCTTTTCACAAAGAAGTTGCTAATAGTATGAGGTAACGTTTATTTAATTAAAACCTGCGAGATAATTAAAATATAAAAACGCTTTCTTTAATCATATTTTTATCCTTTTTCTTTGATTACCGTGAAAAGAAGAGCTGCATAACATAATTACTTGTTTAGGGATAAATATGTGCGCTTTACAAATGAACAATAAAACAAACTTACCGACTTTCAAAGAACTTAAAATATTAATTATAATATATTAGTTAATTATAAAAGTTCATCTCTGAAATACATATTTTTATTTTATATTATGAGCAGAAATTGCATGCCTTTGAATTATATATTTTTGTGATTCTACGATAAAGAAAAATCCGTGAATTAGGTTGTTCTATTTCGCGATAGAAAGAATAAATATATAAATAAATAAATGTATATTCAGATATTCGTTCAAAATAAATTATGAAGGAATATAATTATTTAAAACGTTCGTATAAAAAAAGCATATGTGTCTATGTCATTTTACAATTAATATAACGAAGTCTAGGCCAATGGCATTAAGTCACTCGACACCAGTCATTTTCTACAGTGGCTACTCACAGGATTTTTTTCGTTTCAAACAAGAAACCACGAAGCTCAGGCTCGTTTATCTCCTCGAAGGAAAGCAACCGTTCTCAGTTCTGATCTACTTTGGAGATCGAGTAAGATTAACAAAATAACGAGGGCGTGTTATACATGGATTAAATCATTCAACATCTCCGATGTTCATTACTAACAAATTCGTGCGATATTATTAGTATTTACTTAATGATTGTTCTTAGAGAAAGAGAGAGAGAGAGAGAGAGAGAGAGAGAGAGAGAGAGAGAGAGAGAAAGAGAGAGAAATATTCTTTCGAAAATATTCAAACCAAAATTTCAAACGAAATTTATTTTACGATTTCATTATTTTCTTTATTTATTTTACGATTATCTTATTCATAATATAAGTTATTTTTTAAAAAATTCTTTTCCCACAGTTAACGACAACTTCGACTCGAACTTGAATCTTTATGGTGGAGTTGTTATGAGGATCAAGGAGATCTTCCTAGGTTACCAATGTGGTTACAAGACAGCTACCAAAGAGTTGACGAAGAACGACATCGGAGTAGCCTTTGGCCTTCAGGACATTTTCTTCCATTTCAGATGCAATTCGATACCACGCGAATTTGGTTGTTCTATCTTGTATAAAGGTTAATAATTTTTTTAAGTATTCTATACTTTCATATCTCTCATTTATGAAGCATGTTCGCTATCCTGTATTTAAAAAAAAAAAGTGAAACATTTATTTTTTTTAATTATATCTACGTTAAACGATTCTAGATCTTTATAACGTAAAAAAAAATTCTTGAACTTATAAAACTTAAAGTATTATCCGCGAATAAAATTAATTTAACATTGCTCGTTATGTTTTTCGATAATTAAATAATATTTCGAATTTATCGAATTGTTGGATAAAAGAAAATTCATATTTCAATATATAAAAGGAAAGTTTAAAGCAATAGACGTTATAAATGAAATTTTTCCGTGCACTTTTCTATTTCGCTATAGAACAAATTAAACAATCGTGAGTATGCGCTCGCACATTTTGTGGCCTTTAAAAATACCAATGATTTTCACTTTACAATTAAGCAAAGTTGCGCTTAGATTACTATGAAAAAGTTTATTTACTTAATGAACTCGTTTTTCTTTCTTGATCGTACAAAATGGAATACCTGGCGATCAAAGGGCTTATCTGATCTTATATTTATTTATCTATATTATATTTATTACAACTATATCATATTTGTTACTATATTTATTATCTTATCATTTTTTAGCTATATAAATATATATGCTTTTTATATAACATGATATAATATAGAAATCATTGTTCTACGAATTAATTTTATTAACAATATCATTTATTGCTTCTTGCATTTTATTTTTCTTTTTTCTTTCAAAGTTAATTCCGATTGGGACATCGCGATGAATGGAATATCGTCGAATAGCGAGAATTGGAATGAGTGGATGATTGGTATAGCAGCGAAATACATACTAGATGAAAATTCGGTCCTACGATTCAAGATAAACAGTGCTATGCAATTCGGTACGAGCCTACAGCAAAAGTTGAACGAGAGCACGACGGTCTCATTGTCATTTTGTTTGGATTGCATGGATATTACTAAAGGCAATCATAAAGTCGGCTTGGCGATCGACATCGAAGCTTGAGAGGATGAGAACGTTATTGAATACTTTAAGATATGATTTTATTATCATGGTCACAGTCAGTCATCATTATTTTTTTTTCGTCTCGAATTTTCGCGTCATTTTTCTGGCGCGTAATACGAACGTATTGCTTGTAATAATACAATAATAATGATGTTATTTATAATAATATTTTTTATAGATATTCTGTTCTTATTAAGAACGAAGACGAATATCTTTTTCAATGAATGAGCGAATAAATGAACGAATGAAATTATATTTATTACTTAACAACATATTTATGTAAATTAATAAGACCTAATTGAATACATTTTCAAATAACGTTATTTATTATGAAATATCATTGTTTATATAAAAATGTATTCGGTGTGATGCCCATGGATGCTACTATAGATGTTTTTGCATCGATTAATGGTGAACGATAAAATGAAGAGCGATTTGTTTTCGCAGATACCTATCGCAGATACGATCGATAAATGAGGGTTCTTTCGACATACGCGAGATAATATTAAACTAGGAAATTAATCATGTCATTGTAATTTCATATTTTCGTAGTTTGAAATGCAGGATTACCAGATTTATATCTATATTTTTTTTTTTTTTTTTAAGACGATAATATTAGAAGTATAAAGAGACTTAAGAGATTAGAAAATTATTCGTAATAAATAATATTGTTCGTCTCTGTTATATAAGCATTTTAAAAAAATCGATTACTTATGCAAATATTAAATATCACGTCGAGAAAAAAGGTAGAACTTTATAGCTTGTCGATAATGTTACTTGTGAGTCTCATCAATAAGAAATTTTTCCTAGCTTCTGAGACAGACGATCCATTCGCAATATGTATTACAAAGAGTCTTAATTTAAATATGGAAGTTTAAAGATATATTTATATATAACCATGTCGTAGCCATTCCGAACAATGTACGAACATTGTTGGAGAATTAATATGTTAATATTTATATATAATCGTGCGGTGTCCTTTCCATGTCCGAACATTTATATACGATTAAAGATCGTCCATGCATGTGGTGATTAGTTTGAAGTTAGATATTATATCGTCATGCACGGATAAGACACGTTCAGACAGATTTATACAAATCTGTGCTGTAGCCGTACACCTCCGTTGTGAAATCGGGAAATAAAGAAAATATTGATGTCTATCAAATATAACCGAAGAACGTGCGGATCATAGATGATGAGGGATATGGCACGGCTGATGTATAAACTATTAGATACAAAACTATAGTAACTAATTCGAATCTGGTACATGGCTTAGACACGAAATGGCACAGTTGTATATAAATGGACCTTAAAAGGATGGCATTCGTAAATAGCATTATCGACGAAGTATAAAGTGATACCTATTTTCGGATGGGAAAATATTTAATAAATATATTTTTTGGATTTTTCGATCGTACAAATAAAAAATTTAAGAAATTAATTATATTACTCTTTTGTAGCTGTCTGAGAACGATTAACAACCACAAATTGTTAAAGTTTTGCACAATCTCATACTTATTTGTTTATATATAGATTTACGCGATAGAATACTCACCCTATGTCGTGGTACTGCTGGCATACTACTGGTTCTACCACGATATTGCCTCGGCACAGGTGCACGAGATCCCGTTCCCTGTCCAACTGAGCCGGCAGGACTAGTAGGACTCGGACCACCAGGACTTGCCCCTGGGCTGAGATGGGACGATATGGAGGCTACTCCAGGACTTACAGCTGGGGGAGTTAAGTTTGGACTCCTTGGTGACGGCGAGAGGTGTCCCCAAGGACCCGCTTCCGCCTGTAAAAATCTGAACTTCCCTTCTTTTCAGGTCAGGATCGATTTTCTTTTCGTTTTCTAACACAATTTGATACTTTACCGTGTCAAATATACACCATACAAAAATATATTAAATAAAAAAGAGAAATATAACGAGTAGTTTATTTACCTGCATATTTTTTATTTAATATGTTTTAATATTCGGTAGAAAAATGTAATACGTTAAACTATCTATTTGTTTATATGCATAACATTTGTTAGGCCAAATTCAATGTTATTTATAGATAATGAAAGTAATATTGAAAAATCTAACAAGTTCAATGAGAACATTTTAATTTAGCAATTTTTATTTGTTGGGTTAAACTCATAAATTTTGCATAGTTCTAGAGTAAAGTTTCTATTATGGTTTCGTTTAAAAGCCTCTTCCTCTCTCTCTCTCTCTCTCTCTCTCTCTCTCTCTCTCTCTCTCTCTCTCTCTCTCTCTCCCTCTCCCTCTCTCTCTCTCCTTCTCTTTGTAATTTTCGAAAGTACCTGTGTAGGTCAGGTGTAGGTCTGGCAACAGCTATACTAGAGCTTCTTCGTCGAGGATGCGTTGGCGATTTTGGTCCATCCAACGTTCCATGTCCTTGAGTGCCGGACAAGGAGCTACGGTGAATTCGTACCTCGATTTCGCTACTTCGCCTTTGGAAAGCTCTTTTGCTCCACTTTCTGGCCTTTGTATCGGTACCGGAACCCTCCTGCTTCCTGAAATGCCGGAGATAAAACGATGCTTCGCATTCCCCTCTTTGGAAATCAACAATGTTCTCCTATTCTCGTTAGAAGGGACCGATTCCCGTGTGCGACCATACTGATAAAATAGATTCTACGAGGCGTGTCTTTTCCTTTCGAGGGATCGTTTAGCTTGCTATACAAATTTTATTTTTGCAATTTTTCTCCTCAATGTGCCCTTTGGCATATTGAACGTTACAATATATCTGACAATATTTCAAGATTCGACATACATATGTAGATGAAACAGTTTTATATGGAACAAATACATATACATTTTATACGTAATATTTTATATATATAGAGATGTGTCTACACATATATTTTAGATTCTCTTTCATATGGGATATTAAGCAACAATAATGAAAAACTTGTAGTACGGAATGACTTTTTTCTAACGCCGTTTGAAATATTTTTTACGTAAAAAGAATGCACAATTAAATATGACGGAATTAGAAATTTTTGTCGTTCTGATGTTTTTTCCTTTTCTTTTTTTTTCTTTTTTTTTTTTCTTTTTATTTTTTAGCAACGAATTCTCTCCACAGATTTTCTTTTTCATGTATCTACCAGTCTTATGTACGTACATATTTACATATACATAGATTATGGCAGTACAAAAGAAAAGTACGACAATGAAAGACTATATAGAACAACGGTATTATAAATGAAAATAGCACAAGTCGTAGGACGATTTCTTGGTCGATTTTTCGAGGACGGTTTTGACATGAGGGTTCTTTCACTCGAAATGGCATCATTTCGCACACGCATGCGCGCACTTCCTTTTACACATACACATGTGCGGATAGCTGATAATGCTGATACATATATACACGATATATATATATATATATATATATATATATATATTTACGTGAGAATATGAGACGTAAAACCGAGCTTCAATGCGTTTTATAAGAGGTTAAGTAGGCGCAGCGCGCAGAATTCATGATTAGACGACGAAATCTCGAGTTGTTAGAGTAGTACTTGGGTATGCTAGGATGGCTTGCTAATTGCCGAAGTGCAAACTTCTTTATTCTTACATCTACCGATTCTATGCTGCTTTGTCCACGAGAGAGAAAGACAGAGATATACGACGATGACGAGAGAAATCGATTTTCTGATTTCCTAAGGAAATTTCTACCGCTGCAATTTCTTGCATTGAGTGATCACTAAATATTTTTGTGTTTCCTGCATTTTTCTTTTTACATTTCAATTTATATCATTCAACGAATTTATTTTATATCCATCACAAGAATCGAAAAATTGAATTCGAATAAGGGTTCTTATTGGTAGCATAACGATCTATATGAGTATTCATATTTTTTCAATGATCAATTCATCTTTTAATGGAAGAATTCAACAATACGAATACATTAATGGAAACAAAATTTTGAAAGAGAAAAGTAATATTTCCAATTTTTAAATTAACTAATCCTTGTTTAAACGTCACGTCGAGAATTTTTCTTGATTATCGGTCAATCGTTATTTTTAATTAAAATCCAATTACATTAGAAATGTCTCATGTTCCTTCAAGTATTGACTTATATTTAAATTGATAAATTCAAAAATATGAAATGTAATTCTTTATATGTTTTACTTTGTTTTCTAATAAACGAAAAGCAATGTTTTTGATTTCAAATTAATTTCTGTATAGATTTTACATCGACATTTTTTGTCGACTGTCGATCGATATTTTTAATTAATTTTTTTTTTAATCGCGTTCTATGATGAATGGATCGTCGTAAACAATTTTTATGACTATAATGAAAGTGCGATTAACGGCTACTATAATGGCTGTTTCTGAAGATATAATCAAAGTTTGATTTTCGTTTCATCCCTCATTTATATGCAATATCGATTTAACGTAATAACAAACGCTTAATCGTTACTTAATTACCTGTCCACGATCCCATTCAACTAATTTCTCATATCGAGAGCATAATTCTCTTGTTCGAAAATTACTAAAGGATAAACAATTAATAATTCTCGATTTAACAGTACGGTAAATTAAACGACAAAATTTACGAAGATTCATTAAAATTTTTTGACGTTTCTTGAAATATTTGTTCGAAGATATAAAAAACAAAGTGACTCAGATAATTATTTCCCCGGGTAAAATTTATTGTATTAATAGCAAATTCGTAAAACTGATGAGACCAAAATCGGCAGATATATGTTTTCGAAATTTTTTTTCAATACTGAAATTATTGGCTCGTTATTGGATATTAAGTAGCACAGAATAAACAGATATATATCTTGTATATAGAGAAATATGTAAAGACAATAGATAGGTTGAACATCTAAATTATTTCTAAATTATTTATATAGTAAAATAATTATTGAAGTATTTTTTTGTTGATGATACTTTGAATGGTCAAAAATATGTAAATTTTTTAAATTAATAAGCTATCTGGATTATTAGAAGATATTTCCACACCACAAATATATCAAATATAGTTTCAATATGACAGATGTCTCATAATGCATTAATTGCATAACTTTTAAATAAATAATTTAGATGTTCAATTTGAGATCACCTGTATATATTATATAAATATGCAAACATCTATTCGATGTCTCTTATTAACAATTAAATATCTGACGAAAATTCCTATTTTTATTTTGCTGTATATACGTACATACATACTATCATTATGAAAAGCATAGTTATATATATTTTTCAGTATGAAGTTTCAGAAGTCTTGCGCGATTTAATTATTACGAGATATATATATATATATGTGTGTGTGTGTGTGTGTCTGTGTGTGTGTGTGTATGTGTATGACGTTAACGCAAATGCGAACAACAAAGTTTCATATAATAAAATGATGAGATCGATAAAACATTAAGGTGTTACATATTTTAAATGTCAAGAGATATAAATTTTAACGATTCTACGATTTATAACTATGTAGTATTCCTAAGATTCTTCGTTACTTTCCTTTATTTTAAAATCGCGAAGTATCGTAACAAGAAAGAAGTATAAGAAAGAAAAAGAAAAAGAAATTACGGTTCGTTTAAAGTACTCTTAAAGATGATGATGCTTTGATCTCCAACGACGAAAAAAGTGAAGGAGCATTAATAAGATCCTTGTCTGTTCTATATAAGACGTATTACTAGTACATCTAACATCTTATCTCAAAAGTAGTCCGACATTAACCATCCTTTTTTCCGTCACCTTTGTTACTTTCTACTTTAATTCGACTTAAGCCTTAAAATAAGTTGCTCAGAAAAGATTCGTTATGATTTTTTTGTTCAGAAAAAAGAATATTCAATTCAATGAGTTTTAATGAGAATATAAAATTTATATCATTAGAAAAATGTTATGTATTATAAAACAAATAGATATAATCATAAATTCGATAATGACATATGGAAGAATCTACTAAATTAAATTAAATTAAAATTAACTTCACATTTTCCCAATAGATACGATCGATGTAGTTCATGTTAACGGCTGACATTATTTTAAATATTCCTGAAGTTTTAATTTTTTCCATTTTGTATGATTTTTTATAAATTTTTTAATTTTTATAATTTATTCTATTTTTAAGTTAGAATACAGTCGGATTGAGTCGTAATTATTTGTGAATCCTCGTAGTGTGTAGAACTTGATTTTTGATATAAATTTCAACTCGATCCATTCAGCAATTTAAATTATAAAGGGTATCACTTCGGCGCATACACACACACACACACACACACGGACCTACGCACATTTTAATTTTGATATAAAACATACAAATTTCAAAAGATTTTTTGATATCTCAAGTAGTTTTACCGCGGTTGTCAGATTTATTGAAATATAAAAAATATTTTAATTTTGAAAACATTCTAAAAATACAGTAGTTAGGAATTCATTTTTCGTTTGATATATATTTTTGTATATTTTTTTTTTTTTTTTTTTTTACGGAAAATGGCCAGGTCTCACCTCGGTATTAATTTGTCTTCGAGCATGTTTGGCAAATCGTCGCTATCTTCGGTGACAGCTGCAAAAAAATCTTGAAACTTGTCTGGGAAGATGCTGGGTGTACAAGTATTCATGGAAACGTTCTCGAGAACCGTCGAGACTCGTTTTTCAACGTTAACCGCATGGTTCTCCGAGTCGGTAGATGCTGCCATTCAAAATGAACGAATGAAAGTGACAAAAATAAATACGATATCACTTCGACGTTCACTGAATTCGAAATCCCCACGAAAAAATCCTGTTAAAGTTCTCGTTCTGCCCAAGCATACCTTTATACAGTCCTTTCACATTCTTTTCATTATTCAAATCACCGATGATTTATCACTTTCGTCGTTTCAACTCTGAAAGAATCATTAAAAACGTTAATTGATGATCAAAGAAATGACCATCGACAAGTTATCAGCAACACAGAAATCTGAGTCATCGATTTCACATCGAATCAATTTTCCAATAGCTCGAATTTCCCCTTTTCAAGAGCCACGAGGTCTCGAAGACGCAACAGGATAATGTTCAAAGGCGAACGAGGGAGATGATAACTCGTAATAAGAGTAATGGATCCGGCTTCGCGTTTCAGCTAGGTCTTGCTGAAAACTGAAGCTCGCATGTACGTTCTTGCGTGTCATACCACCTCCGTTGTATTCATTTGACAACGCTTGCGCAATCGTGAGGAGATCTAAAAGTTCGCCGAACGATTGAACTAACGAATGTATTATAACTCATCAACGAATGTGCCGAATCACTTTCCCATTCCTTTTTTATTTATTTTTTTTTTCTCTTAACACTACTTTGACTCGAGAGTAGTTTATCACTACTTCTTGAACTGTGCAATACAGAAATTATTCCTTCCTTTTAACTTTACGATATATTTTTTTGTCTCTAGACGATGCTTTTGCACGTGCTTTCTTTAAGAGTTTCTCTCCAGTATCGTTTTATCTTCCATATACAGAAATAAGAATATCTTATATCTTAACTAAAACATTTCGTTAACTATATATACTTCGTATATCTAAGTTACTGATTTCTTTCTCTTTTAATTTATTTTTTACACGAATAAGTGATAGAATAATTTTTTCGAAAAGATAAATGCTGATTTTATTTCTTTTTGTTTAGAATTGCTCAGAATTTTTGGAAATAGATAAATGTGCTTCGTGAAGATAAGAATTTTTATTTTCAATCTGTAAGACTGTCTGCTTTTTGAGGTTAAAAATTTTTCAATTCGAAATTGATTCGACCTCGTTAAAAATCTTTATATACTTTTTCTGAAAATGATTTTTAAAATTTGACAAGATTTTTAAGTATTTAAATTCGTTTTATAAAAATCATAAAAACTTTGATGAAAAGCGATAATTATGTTCTGTTAAATATTTAATAAAAATTAATCTTTAGGATTCTTCATACAAAGTATCATTTTTAAATTTCACCATTTTCGGAAAACCGTCAAGGGAAAGTATATTTTCAGAAAATCAATTTATGAAAGAGGAGTTCTTTTCTACCTTCTCCAAGGAAAATGTAACATGTTTAAGATGAGTTTTCTTTTACACATAAATGGAATACAAATAAATAGAATCTATTCAGTTTCATTGATTATCTTTAAACTTCAATTTTCCTTCGAATTTCATTATCGAATTTGTTTATCAACATTGAAAAAATTCGATTGATGTCTTGACACATGTCCGCTTGATGTTAGGCGATATAAATATTTTGTATTTTTATTTTCTTTACGAATAAATGATTAATCCGATTTATCGAAGACATACGAAAAAGAAAATACAAGATCTATAATTGATCATTTTAAGGCATTTTATCGTGTCGAAAAGATATTAATGTATCAGTTCGATAAACAAAAGAGATGAAGGTATCGAAATGTTCTTTAATATCATTGTTCTTTTCAATTTTATTCGAGACAAGTCCGTGATCCTCCTCGTCATCTTGAAATTCCACTTTATTCTAACGGTAGACGAAGATGAATGCTTGTGGTATAGCTCGTGAAGCCATTTCCTCGTCTCTGGAGTTGGATATCGATTATATATTAAGAAGACGTATGAAGTTTGTGCGTGATACACACTTGTCTATGATTCCTTCGTAAAAATCCGATACCTATCTTCTCTTTTATATGGAATGAGAAAAAAAAAGTAACAGATATTAAATTGATGAATTAAAGTTCATGAATTAATTAATTTTTTTTATAATAGGTTTGTAAAAGCGCCAATAGTGATCAGGTACTTAATTGAATTATTATTAACTAATTTAATATAATTATCTACTTGTTTTTAATGATTGATATTTAATTAAATAATCACGTAAGACTTTTATATCAGTAAATATATAAATATGTATTTTTACGTATTTATATACTTACGTACATCGATCTGATAAAAATGAAAAATAATTATTTGATAGAGTAAAAAATAATAGTCACCATGTCAATTATGCGACCTTAAATTGATTATGAGCAGCAAGTAATTACATTACAATGATATATTCCTTGATATTACGTGCTTCGAGCTCGTTAGGTGTAAACGATATCGCCTTGATTGACTCATTGATTAAGATCGATTACATCGACTTATAATTTGAGTTGCGATGATAATTTTTCTAATTTTACATTTCATTAAATATGTCAATATGTTCAATATTTTATATGTCCATATAAAAGTTCAATGAATTTGCAATAAAAAAACAAAGTAATGAAAAATCATAAAGTATGAAACAGCAGGTATTGTTTTATATTTTTATCTTATCTATTTTATTGATCTCTTCTTGTTCATCCAATATTTTATCCCATCATTTTTCACGAACTTACACAGAAATAAAAAATTGTTTGATAATATATTACTCCAATAGAAGACATTTCCAAAGATTTTAACCCAACAAATAGAAAATAATTACTAATACAACTTCACGAGACCTATTTCCAAATGTGTATGTCCTTCAATTTAAATATATGTACGTGATTATTTTCATCTGTATTAAAAATGGAAAGAAAATATTTCGGACGAATGTTTTATGGTGTCATAAGAGGAAAACATCGTAATGATAATTATTTTACTTTGCGATAATTTATGAAAGTTGCGTTTATATTTTTAAATATGAACTATATTTTCTTATTAATTTTCATATTATTTTAGCCGAAACTGAAACGTTATTAAAACTAATAACTATTGAAATAATTATTAAAATAGTTATTAAAACTAATAACTATTGCTTATATCTTATGTTTTTCGTAAAAAATCATTATCGAGGTATTAAATTTCAAAGTTAATATGCCTTACGTTATGTGCGGTATTATCGTTACCCCACGTACACCGAAGAGAAAGTTGCTCTGTCGATCTTAGAACATAACGGCACGGTTTGGGCGAAAGACGTTAGTAATATTTTGATAACGATCCAATATCAGCTACAAAAATATATAATAAAAAATATAAGGTTCTGTTAAAAAATTTACACGTGATCTTTATAAAGCTCTCTTAAGTTATCGCAATGTTAAATAATTTTCATCACTGTATTTCCATTACTGTATTAACACCATACAACATTTTTTACATTTTTGGTACTCAAGAAAATAATTACTTACATATATTTAAATCCGACATATTGTATAAAATAAGTTTGATCATTCTTATTACAAAGTATCTAAATATATATTTCTTTTTTTCGATCGAAGCTAAAAAAATAATACAGAATCAGTAATGGAAATCATTTGCAATGACTAGTAAATACTTCAAGTCCTATAGCTAACATAGGATAAGTGTACTAGTCACGGAGATAGCTATGTACGTAAGTACTTTCAAGAAGCGCGATATAACGGACGTGCGTTTCACTGACTCCCTTACGTGTGTTTGTTTCTTGGTAAGATCTCAAGATCGATGGTCTACTCGATTGGTCTACCGTCGACTCGTAGACGATCTTTGGAACCATTGGGAACCATCGTCTTCATATATTCCCCTTATGTCAGCAGGAACAGTCTCGAGAGAATTGCGAGAGATAAAAAAAGAAGGTTACACCGGTTTTCCAAGATGCCGGACAAAGAACGGGGTTGGCTATTGATACAATGACGGTGACGTTGGCAGCTCTTTCGAAATAAGACTATACACCTACGTTCGCACGCGCGCCCATACACATGTGCGCATAAACATGTACATACATGCACAAGTTTTCAGGAAACAATGGATTCTATTTTTAGATGTCTTACCTCGATCATATTTGATTTTCGGCTAATACACTTTTGAAGAATATCGCCTCTGGAAGCGGAATAAAGAAACGACAATGAAAAAGATAATAGATAGATAATGAAAAATTTAAGCTCGATAGACGTTCTTTGGTCTAATTAGCGCTTCGATTGCAATCAATCGACTTTCTAATTTATTTTGAATAAGAAGAAAAGAACAATTAATTGGTTTGAATTAAGTCTGATGTGTCCGATCACTTTCCAAAAGCTTTTCTTAATATTTTATGATTACGATAATAGAAAAATATTTAATAACATGGGAGAAAGAAAAAATGTATCAAAGTTTCTAATTACTTGGAAAAAGTTTAAATTAATATCGGAGTATTTTTTATTATACGTACAATCATGATGTTTCTATTTCGAAGTAACTTAGTTCAAACTAAGTAAAAATCCACTAATTATATATTTAGTAACAGTTGTCTCGAATTCGAATTTTTGCTACTTAATTTACTAGAAACTGTCGATACTCATTCGACCAATAAAACGTAGAGAACAATAAGCCAAGTTTCACGATAAACTGAACGAACTTATGAAAACAATTTTAAGTTCAAAATTATGATTAAACGCGTTAATTATAATTAAACGCGAAGCTCCAACTTTACTTGCACCTAGCCGATACTTACGTTTTCCTTATTATGAATTCGGTGAAATGCATTTGATCATAGAAATGAATTTTTGAAAAATATAAAGAAATAAAAAATATAAGAAAAACAATAAAATCGATTCTGAAGATAAAAAGGAAATTCTTATCGTCTATATTCAACTTCTTTTTTAACAAAATTCGTACTAATATTGATGAAATCTTGCAGTAACGTATGAAAGTGAAAGCGAAAGTGAGAGAAAGAGTGGGTGCGTACGTGTTTGTGTGTTAAGAAGTATCAAATTCGTAACAAACTTTTAACAGAATCAATTTATGATAGTACGAGAACTTTGAAGGTGTCTATGGCGAAAACGATCGATAACGGTTATCGTGGTTGTTTCCATGGTTACATCAAAGCTCGTTCATTAATGCTCAAGTAAGATTATACAGTCACCTTTTACCTTATCGATGATTCATCTCTAAATAGCGTCAATTAAATGGCATTTGTTCATTACCTAAATCCAATGTGACATCTTTGCGAGATCTTGATGTTCAATTTCTTGTCTCGCTTTTAATCGCGAGTTTAATTAACAAAACTCGTCTCATTTGATTTCTTCAAATATAGCGATAGTTTTAATTGATAACAGGATTAATATATGCTCTTATTCTATACGATTCTAACGGCACGATATTTATTTATAAATCGTTGTTATAATTTACAGTATTGATAATGAAATAATAATAATAACAACAACAACAACAATAATAATAATAATATAAAATAATAAAAATAATTTATATTATGCATCATTGTTAAATAATAATTTTGATGAATATTTCGTTAAAATAAACCTGCTCAGGAATATTTCATTCCATTTTGAATATAATTATCGAATAGCTGAGGACGAATATTCTTTTTTATTTAAAATGTAGAATATCATGTAAATATCGAAACTTTATAAATTTTACGAAGGAAACGTTTTCGTGCTGAATTTCATTGCAAGAGAACGTTGTATGAAATTTGAAGTGATCGAACAACAGTGTAAATAAATTGAATAAGCCGCGACGAAAGGCTCCGAGAAAATAAATATTTGATTTAACTAACGGGAAGTAGAGAAGTAGGTAGGTAGAGGTAGGTAGGTAATACTCGTTTTTTATGCCAATCAGATATATACGTGGATATCGATTCTACGTTCGCGATATTTGCCTACATATTATCATCTGTTATCTGACAACCCCACCGAATAATTTCAGTATATCTATTTCTGTCGACCATCAGTCTCATTGTTCACAAGAAACGTCCCACGGAAGTTCGTTCAATAGGTTGTACATATTTACGTCTTTTCGATACGCAACTCTCGTTTACTACTGCAAACGTATCATCGTTCCTCATGAGTATTCGAGTATCCTTACGCGTTCGAATCGAAAACGACATTCGTGAAGGACATCACCATTGCTCTATTCTATAGGTAACGACTAGCGACACATTGCAATTTATATCTTACATCGAAGTGGACGATATCGCAAAATATTGACGTATCATTTATTAGATAAATAACATTTAAAAAAACAATAACAATAGATAATTTTTAATAACAATAAAAGGTGATCGGAGATTTGTATAATTAATTAATTTCTTCCAATTAGAACAAATAAAACAATTCAATTATTAAATATATAACTAACTGCTGTACATTTCACAGATGTTCCTGTTATTAACTGCCGTTTTGAAATTAGCGAACTTATGGATTAATTCTTAATTCCAACGTGCGACGATCTAGTTTGAGAGAGAAAAAGAAAAGGAGAGAGAGAGAGAGAGAGAGAGAGAGAGAGAGAGAGAGAAACAAAAGAAGAAAGATTATTTTTAACAGTATTTCATCGTTAACGAGTTTTTTAATCTTTCTAGGAGCTTTCTTAGGCCACGTCAGCTATCGATTCATATTTCCTTCGATTAGTCTTGATTGTGAGTATAAGGGAACTTGGAGATATCAAATGTTCCATCTATATCTCGCTGCCTATACGATTTACTTTACTTCTCATAGAAATGGGTCGAGGTCTTTTGCATTACGAACCAAATTTTGAATCCCATTGGTTTATTATGAAGCCTATTTATCGCAATATTTCAGAGGATATGCGTATACTTTGCAAAAGGTGATTACGTGTTTTACTTACTGATAAATTTAAAGAAAAAACAATTCTCAAACTTTCTATATTATAAAAGATATATAATTAAAATTTTTAAATTTTTAATTGAAAAATTTTTAATGAAATTTACAAATTATTCGTAGAGATCATATTTTCGATGTTCATTTTTCTACGTTAAAATCATTAAGAAATGCTACCGACAGTAAAATATCAAATAGCAGTTTGTGGGTCGGTCAGCCAACAACGATAAGTATAATAATATACAGCATCGTTACACCGATAATTTCTACTCTTGGAATAATTGGTAACATTCTCATTCTTGCGGTTATCTTAAAACGATGTCTGAGGACCTCCACTTATACGTATCTAGCAGGTCAGAAAATAATTTATTTTTCCTCACTATATATGTGAGCATCTTAACAAACGATTATTACCAAATTGATATCGATATCATACAATAAATAAAAATCAACAAAGAGAAATTAGAAGAAATGAATAATTTTGTTAATAAATTTTTGGATGCTATTACCGAACATCCATCTTATTCAAACAACTTTAAACAATTTATTAAAAGTAATGCATTCGATATAGTACATAATAATAATAAGAAATATAATGATGATATCAATTTTGGAACTCGTGAATGTTCGCATGAAACTATTTTTGAATGTTTCGACCTATTGATTATGGGAAATGAACGGAATTGGCAGTCCTAGCCAGTGCTGATCTCGTAACGTGCACTCTCCTTCTATTCTCTGGCCTGGCAAGAGGAATTTTCTGGTGCAAATCAGGTTGGCTCGAGTTCGATGCCTTCGTGCATCTTCCACTTGGCTCAATTTCATCCAATATCACCGTATGGGCTACCGTGTGCGTCACCATTGATAGACTTGCGTTGGTCTGGAGGTAGGTAGCGTGTAAATGTACGATGTACGTATATGCATATATGAATGAAAGAGAGAGAGAGAGAGAGAGAGAGAGAGAGAGAGAAAGAGAGAGAGAGAGAGAGAGAGAGAGAGGAGGCTATTATTTACCTTAAGCAAATAATACTGATTTCAGGAATTAATATCAATTCTATCAATCATGATATCGATTTAGACATTTTAAATTCTAAAGATGAACCTTATCGTACGAACCTATAAGATAAAATTTACTCATTAGTAACGAATGGTTATTTCATAAACGAAATATAGTTTCAAAATAAATATTTAAAAAAATTACTAATTTCATCGATTTTCTTTTAAATAAATATTGAATTTTTGTTCATTTATTAAAAAGATAAGAATAAAATATTCACGTCAGAATAATATCGTTGATACATAAATATTTACAAAAGAGTCTATTGATATAAGAACATTGCGAAAAGATAACTGTATGTAATTTTAGCACTTGAACTATTGTTGCTCTTAATCTTGTCAACGTGACGGTTCAGCTTGTACTGACTCATTCTGTGCCCCTTCAGGTCCTCGGGCTTGCCAGCAAGTAAAGGGTGCAATTAAGTGCAGGTCAATAAAACTTTTCCGCACTCACACGCTACTAACTATATATATGTTTAAATAATGATATGTGTGGGTATTATCGGTAAACTTCAACAATAAATAATTATGTAAGATATTCTTACGTAATATAAATTATAAATAATGAACTTAATCGTATTCATGATAATAAATAAAGTTTGTTTGATCGATTTTGACGAAAAGGAATAAGGAGAAAAAAATCTTAAAAACCATTATCTGACTTCTTTTTCTTCTTTTCTTCTTTTTCAATGAGGAAAAAGTTATATATTTGCTTGCGAAATTATATGCGAGAAAGTTTATAACGAGTTAAGCTCTTTTGTTTTAACCCCTAGCCAGCCAAGTTGTAGAACTCCGAAGTTCTGCAGTCAGCACATCGCCCGAAGGATGATGATCGTCTCAACCTTCTTTACTATCATCATCAATGTCCCTTACTGTTTCATGTACAAGTATAACGAGCGTGGTGACTTAATGACGACGCGATTTTTTCATTCGTGGTAAGTTCAACATCTTCTCAATGTAACGAATACGAAAAATAAGAGAGAAAAAAAATAAACGCGTCTTTGCAGGTTGTATAAACTTCTGAATTGGCTTCAGCTAATAATCTTTGGCCTTCTACCAGCCATATTCTTGTTCATTGCAAATAGTATTATGTGCTTCAACATGATGAAGATGCTCAACCAGCGGAAAGAATTGTTGAAACGATGTAACGCCAGAGAATGTAACCAGTTTAGGGTATGACAATATTGATATTTTCATAATTTTAATCGTTAGAAACGGATAAGAAAATGAATTATAAGCAAGTGCAATAGAAAAATAGAAGAAATGTAGTATATAAGAATAGATAAGAATAGTTTGAACGTTAGACAATTTTTAGATTTAATAATGACTTTTTCAAATATTATATCTTTGATATGATATATCAGTTGTAATTATAAATACGCGTATTACTTTAAACGTGAAATATCATTTGAAAAATATAACTTTTTAAAACACGAGCAACGAGATTATATATTTTTTTATTTATTCAAATAATTATAATCAGGTGATTACAATAAATTTCAATATTTTTTCAAAGACCTTTTAAATATATATGTATTTGACTTCAAATAAAACGAAAAAACATTATTCCGTTATATGAAATGACCCGAAGTAACAAATGTTGCTACACAATATGTGCGTATAGCGTAGAAAGAGAGAAAAGAGAGAGAGAGAGAGAGAGAGAGAGAGAGAAAAGAAAGAAAGAAAAAGAGATATCTCCGAAAGAAAATAAAGACAAAAGCTTTAGCTGGAAGTTGTTTTATCGTAAAGCTTTCTTGTTTCTTAGGATCAAACGAGATTGACCGTAATGCTGGTAGGCATCGCATTCGTTTTCGTCGTGGGCGAAGTTCCAACACACTTGGCATCACGTCGTAGCGCAATTTCTCTTTTATATGATGGCGATCTAACCATCGTCCATGAAGTTTTTCTCGAAAGGTGACAACGCAATCTTCGAACCTTTTCAGTTCCTATTACATGAAATAGATAGATAACAAAAGTAGAACATAAATGTTTGGAAAATAAATAGGAGATATTTTTTCGCTGTCCACGTTTATTTATAACGACGTTTAGTTGATTCATATTTGTTTTAAAATAGTTAAATTGAAAAATCGATAAACGATAATAAACATGAAACAAATTTTTAGAAAAAACTTAAATAGATCGGTTTTATCACGTTGGTTTTCGTTTAATGTTATCGCTTGTTAATTATTTAACGTTGATAAATGAGTATTATGCATTAACAAATTCTTAGGAATAATAGACGATTGTTAAAGGCTGAACAAAAAACAATTCTTTATTTTTTATTTTTTTATTTTTTTATTTTTTTATTTTTTTTTTTTGATAATGTAATTAAAAGAATGTTATTTGTCTGACACAAATGAATTAATAATTGTTAAAGATTTTTTTCTCTCTTCGATAATTTAATAAATTTAATAACATTGTACTTTTTCTTCACAGATTTCGTATCTTCGCTACCCTCTTTAGCGCTATCTCCAGCTCATTCAATTTCGTGCTCTACTCCCTCTTGAGTCCACATTTTCTCTCACATTTAAAACAAGTTCTCTATAGAAAATCTATATCACGGGAGGCTAACACAATGAGGATAAATGCGATCGTTTCAGGAAGTCAATTAATGAACGTATCATATTGTAATTTATTCTCTTAATTTTTTATTCAATTATATATATATATATATATATGTGTGTGTGTATGTGTGTATATGTGCACATAAATATATTATAATATTGGAAACGATATCTCATAGTTAACGAAAATAAAGCTTTTTTATTATCGCAATCGTTTAATTCTTTTTATAAGAATCCTGCATTTTTTACTACTTGAATTAAACTCTTTTTGAAAGAAAAATACATGAAAAAGTTAACAAAAAGCAATAGATATAATTTATGTAAGATTACGAAAAATTATCTTTGTCTCTTACAATTCAAAACTCGGTTTATCTAATCGTAATATCGTTGAAACTTTATTTTTCTTAGAAGAAGATTATTATTACTATTATTATTATTATTATTATTAGTAGTAGTAGTAGTAGTAGTAGTAGTACTATTACTGTCATTATAATTTTCCTCTTGTTGACGAAGAAGCATTCGGTTTGCAACGACGTAAATCGGTCTCTCATTGTAATTCATTCCACGTTGACTATTAAATTTCTTCCACTTGGGACCCTTCAATGGACTCGACAAGAAGAGTTCCGAGGCAGCCGGAAAGTTTCTCTTCGCTGATGTTGATCCTTTACGAAGATAGAAAAACTCGCGTGTAATGTAATAAAATAATTCGACCAAACTTATGACCGAACCGCCGAGGCAAAGTCCGAAAATACCGCCGAAGGATGCTGGAAAAAAAGATTTTCGAGAGAAAAAGAAAAAAAGAGAAAAAATAAAAAAAAGAAAAAAGTTTCATTACATCTAAACAGTATCATTGAAATTTTAATATATATCATTATAAATTATATAGATGTATTTTATAAAAATATTAACAAATTAATTTGTAAATAAATCATCGAATAAATATTATTAGATTTTATTCTTATTACTCACCGAGAAGGCTATCCCAGCTCATAATATTCTGTTTTCGATATTCCATGTAAGAGATGTCGCGAAAATAAACGTAAAGGAAGGAAGCGTTTTTGTTATCCAAATCACGACTGCAAGCAAGTACGACGAATAAAAAAAAAAAAGAGCAAGAAATTGTAGAGTTCGACTTTACAATTGTAAGAAAATGATACAAATGATTCGATGTCATTCTTACGTTATTTCAGAATTGTATCCAACATCTTGAATGGGTATACTCTCCGATACGGCATCGTAAAACGTATCAGAGCATTGGGGCAGGCAATTGCATTCGTTTTCGAACAACGTTTCATATGTTGAGACAATTCCTATAATCGAAAAAAAGTATCGTTTATAGCTATTCAATGATCGTTCTTTTACATTGAACGAAATTTAATTCTAATAAATTTAAATCCGATTGCTATTCTCAAAAGAAAAAAAGATTTATTTTTATTTATCTATTCATTTTTCTTGTTTCCTTACTTCGATGATTCAAAATGCAGTCTATGTCCGTCAGAAAGCAAGTCCTACTGTTTTCATCTAAAATAGAAGAAGAAAAAAAAATAAAAAAGAGAAAGAAAAAAGAATCAGAGAATTTGCTAACGACAATAATCGATCGTAATATTTACTCGGATAATAAAATGGTAGGCAACCGCAATATTTGTGTATGCGCATATAGATGCAGTTTGAGACGCAAGATTGAAAGCTGTAATTACTGTTACCCCTCACCTGAAACAGGTTTATCTATGATATCTTATATGAGTATGTATGTAACGCTTGATAAATGCGTATCAGATCGGTCGTCTTGACGAGTACATAGTGATAGAAAGTAAAATTTTTTATATCTGCATAACTTTGTTATCTATTACAAAGATTGCATAAAATTTTATTGGCAAATAGCGCTCGCAAGCACCAAAGTTATCTACGAAATATAGAATAATGTCTTAGACATTCATTGTAAATATAAATCATTATGAGTCAATATAAATTATTTTAGCAATATCTTACAATCAAGATCTATCATTGAAAGTGACCGACCAAAAGTTTTTCCAATTACACAGTACAGACCTCGTCTTCGAAGAGACACATGCGTTTTCTTAAAGGAAGCTGTCGTAAATCTTGTGAGCTTTTGGTTGTCGTACCGGAAATACCGATCCCCATGACGTGTCCTGGCAATACGCTGATCGAATGAATGTCAATGTCAGGATAATCCTTTGGATCGTGAATTAATACGGTAGCACCCGCGAAAGGTCTATTAGAACTCTTATAATGTTCACCTTCGACGTCCAATGCGACTGTTAGACCTACATCACGTCCTGATCCAGGAGCTTTCTAAATTCATAATATTTATATTTTTGATGGTTAGTACTTTTCATCTTTCATGCGTGTAGAATTTTTACATTATTTTTTACTTTTATTTCGTCTACAAATAAATTCAAATCGTTCGAATTTACCTGAATTTGTCCAATTCCTGGTAATTCCTCTGATGGTATGTCCGAACGATCGCTATCCTCCGATGAATTTTTTAAGTCGTAATTATCGTATCTATCAATAAATGTAGCAAATAATTTTTATTTATGATACTTTTTAAAAAGTTACTATATTAAAAATAATTTTGTCGATACCCATATGATCGGTCCAAATTAAAATGATAATTAAAGGCACAACAATAGCCTTCTCTGGATTTAACAGCTTTGAAAATATCACTACAATTAAATTTTTGTCCAAGCCAAGCGCACCTCAATAACATCGTTTTGCAGGGTTGCATCAACTGTAAGGATGAAACAAGAAACAATTATTTTGAAGATCCTTTTTAAAGGAATAGATTTTTAATCAATTACCACCTCGTACATAAGCCTGTCAACTGTAAATCCGAGAACTTCAAGTGCTCGTGTTGCTGTTAAATTGTCGACGTCAATTTTATCGGGACGCGTCAGTTTCATCAATGAAACGAAAAATTTCTCTCTTTGATTGTAATTTATACCATTTTTAGATCTACCAATGTAATAAAAAAACAAATGTCATTCCAAATCATCATTAAATAAATAAAAATAATCATAAATTCTATCGAGAAAATAATTCTCGTTTTATTTTTACTTTAGATATTTTTTATAAAAACAAATATTTTCAATCGATTTGATTATTCACAAACTTATAAACTCAAATAAAAATTCAACGTAGAGTGATAGAAATTTCACAGATCTTACAAAATATTTCCAAAGATTTTTGCGTGAGGATTGTAAACTTTATTGTTGTTACAAATCGTAACGCCGGGAAAATATATGCTCCATATAGGATTGGCTGTACTTATGGCAGTAGCTGTTGGATTCTCATCAAAATTATGCCAAAGTCTCATCATCAGGATAATGCAAAAAATGATGCTCATTATACAAACCTGTAGAAGATAAGATAGATTTTATATGTACGATAACTTTTAAGTCGAAAAAATTTCTTACTAAAAACCAAAGCATGCTCTCAATTATTGTCGATTGATGAACTGTCAAGTACCGGAATCCATGCAGTGTTGTGTTCTTGCAATAGATTTTTATTTTTTCTTTTAAACACTGAGAAATCGCTTTTCTCCTTCCTACAACGTTTTTAATTTGTAGAATATTAGCATGATAATAATATAAAAATTTTGTTTTATTCAATTTTACTTACTACGAGATATACTACGAAAATTATGAACTCTCATTATTATTTAAATCAAGTTTCCGAGTTTACGAAGCTAAAGCTACGAAGAAATGAGTTTGAGGAAAGCGAAGAAGATTCAAAGGTAAAAGCAAACTGACCATGAATTTTCTCACTTCGCATTGCTATTTTTTTTCAAATATCACAATCGATATTTCCATGTCAATTACATTTTTTTTCCAATTTTCTTAAGTGCATACGACGAAATTGCATGACTAAATCATAAATATCTATTTCTCATAATCTCTCTAGCTTGGGGTAATATCCGTCGATATGTAGTAAACATTGAAGTTACGCATTACGAGTTGTTGTCGAGTGCATCATAAATGAGATTAAAAGTTTGTGACCTGCATTGTACCACTTTGAATGTACATACAGAATAATAAAGTTAAGTATTTTATGAAATTGTTCTTTAGAACGTATAATAAGTTTCTTGGTATAACTTTTCTTCGAAAAATTCTAAACAAATACAATAGAAATTTAAAACTATCTTTAGGTATGATCGTAGAAAGTTTTTCATGTTCTTGACATAACGAGGAATGGAACACATCGAGTATAAATGATTATCTCCGAAACTATTAGATATATCCAAAAATCCTTGTGAATCCTTAGATTTTATAATAAAAACTAAATGTATGTATGTACGTATTTTCATTCTACTGTCTAAACAAAAGATTTTCAAATATTTACTCGTGATCCACTAGAGAATATATTTTAAGTATTAAAATATAAAAAATAATTTACATGTTCATTAGGAGAGTTTTATTTATGGAGAATCGTCGGATGAACAATTAAATGTTAATTCGGTTAAAGATCACATGAAAATTATTATTTTTGTCTAGTTTTTTCTTTATATCAAATCAATTTCGAATTACTTATCAATCAACTATCTTTAGCAATTACATTTTCAAGTAGGTCACGATAAATTACTCGAAAGTGGTTCTCAGTTCATAAAAGTTTGAAAAGCCCTAATCTAACGATTAGATGGGTTGACTTAAAGTTTATATCAAAAATGAAGTTTTCCATTACAAAGATCCTCGATTAATTCACATTCGATCCTACTTCGAAGAATAATACAAGTAAGAAAATTGAAGTTTAATTTTATTATTAAGAATATGAACTTTCGTTTTATATTTTTTATAATTAATACTTTTAAATAGAAATTTTCTTTATAAACTTTCCTCCATTTTTCATTTTTCATATAACTCTCTATTCCCGCCAGTTCCTATTTCGCATGTGCAAACATTAAAATGAAGTTAGTTACAGAAAACAAAAATCTAGAGTTATCGAAAATATTTCTCTAAATCTATAAGTAGTAAGCTCGACAGTGAGTGTCTAGTGAATAATAACTAACTGTCGAGTAAAATTTTATCTTGCAATTATTTAATTAGCTATTAATTAAACCAAAATTTATCTGAAGATTAAATAATTCATCAAAATTGAATTTACCTGTGAAACTTACTCATTGGAATTACTTTATTCAAAGGTACAGAAGAAATCATTTAGGAATATTTTATTTCTATCAAAGAAAGTTGGTCACTTATATTACTTACTAACCTCTTTAAAGAGTACGAGTTACATTATAAAAATGGCGACTCGTCTATTAAAAATTGGTTCTGCTCTGCGAAATTATTCTGATAAAACGAATCTTATAAAGGTAAGAAATATGACATTTACATTACTTGTATAATATTAATTTGTTTGTATAGAGTATTGTAAAATTATTGCGATATAATTCGTTATAGATGTAGATGATGACAAAAAGTTGCTCTATTGTTCTAGTCACCTTACGTAATAATAAGAATAAAGTATTTAAACATTTCTCTTTTGTCCATATCCAAATGTGTGTGAAAATTAATATTCCTAAATTATGTTATAATAATAATTATTATTTTTTGAATTGTTATATATTTATTTATTATAATTGACAAGTGACTTTATCAGAATTGACAGTTCTTTAACTTTGTTCAATGACTTTTCTTTCTCCTTTTAGATTCCAAAACAATGGAGATCTACTGCTGTTTCTTTAAAAGAAATACTTATCAATCAACCAGCAACCAAGGTTTCAACTTTAAACAATGGTATGAGAATAGCTACTGAAAATAGTGGTGCTTCAACAGCTACTGTTGGACTTTGGATAGATTCTGGAAGTCGATTTGAAGATGATAAAAATAATGGTGTTGCACACTTCATGGAACACATGGCCTTTAAAGTAAGTTTATTAATAATTCTATGTCCTTTATTGAAATATATTTATATGTATATATATATATATATATATAAATTTAGTTTCATTCAATATAATCAATAAAATAAATTTAAATTTTCTTAAAATAAGGGTACTACAAAACGCTCACAAACTGATCTAGAATTAGAAATTGAGAACATGGGTGCTCACCTTAATGCATATACGAGTCGTGAACAGACTGTATTTTATGCTAAATGCCTTTCGCAAGATGTTCCAAAAGCAGTTGAAATTCTCAGTGATATCATACAAAATTCAAAACTTGGTGAAAGTGAAATTGAAAGAGAACGTGGTGTTATTCTAAGAGAAATGCAGGAAGTTGAAACAAATCTTCAAGAGGTTGTATTTGATCATTTACATGCTACAGCGTACCAAGGCACTTCACTTGGAAGAACGATACTTGGACCTACTAAAAATATTAAAACTATTTCAAGAGACGATCTGGTTTCATATGTAAAAACTCATTATGGTCCAGCTAGGTAATTCACAACTACCTTAATATTTATTATAAATTACAATTTACTTTTCTTTCTTACAGGTTTGTTTTAGCTGGTGCTGGTGGTATTGAGCATGAACAATTGGTAGGATTGGCAAATAAATATTTTAGTGGAATGTGTCAACCAAAATATGATGAAATTCCACCTTATAAACTTCCCTGCAGATATACTGGGTCAGAAATAAGAGTTCGTGATGATAGTATTCCACTTGCACATATTGCTATAGCAGTTGAAGGTTTAGAAGAATACTGATATATATATATATATGTGTGTGTATTATGAATAAACTTGCTGTTACTGTATGCGAATTTCGTTCATTGTCTGTTTTAGGTGTAGGTTGGGCTGATCCAGATAACATTCCTCTTATGGTTGCAAATACTCTTATGGGGGCATGGGATCGTAGTCAAGGAGGTGGAATAAATAATGCTAGCAATCTAGCTAAAGAAAGTGCAGAAGATGGATTATGTCATAGTTATCAAAGTTTTAATACGTGTTATAAGGTAATATTTACTGTAATAAAATTAAGCATTTGTCTATTTTAGGGTTCTATATCATTTTTATTATGTAAATTTTAGGATACTGGACTTTGGGGTATTTATTTCGTTTGCGATCCAATGCTATGCGAAGAATTTACATGGAGTCTTCAAAAGGAGTGGATGCGATTATGTACATCTGTTACAGAAAAAGAAGTAACACGTGCAAAAAATATTCTCAAAACAAATATGCTATTACAGCTCGATGGAACCACTGCAATTTGTGAAGATATTGGTCGCCAAATACTTTGTTATAATCGACGCATTCCATTACATGAACTTGAAATGAGGATAGAAGTATGTATACAAGATGAATGTATTAAAAAATATTGTAGAATGTATCGAGAATATTTATATGATAATGTATTTATTTTAGAATGTCACTGCCAAAACCATTCACGAAGTTGGAATGAAATATATTTATGATACTTGTCCAGCAATTGCTGCAGTTGGTCCAGTAGAAAACTTACCAGAGTACAATTGTATTCGCTCTCGCATGTATTTGTTGCGTGTATAAAGTTATTAATACATAATAAAAGAGTCGCCATTGAAGATGTAACCTTTAGTTTAAATTTATTAACATAATATATTTGCAATGTGCAATAATCTCCTATTTAAATATTCGAAGATTTTTAGGTATGTGGCTCAATCGAAAATATGATATCTTTAAATTTGACTTTTCATTATATTCTATAATACCTTGTAATTTTACTATCATTTATCAACGAAGTACAATGAAATAAAATCTCTGAAAAGTATATAAATTAAGTGGAAGATATTGATTTAATATATACGATCTCACTTACCTGAAAAAAAAATAGACTTTATCAAAGCTATAAGTAATTTTCAACTTTAATAGTGCAATTGAATATTTGCTTGAGTTCATTGTACGTGAATAAAAAAATTATTAGAACTTTTTTATTTTACCAAATTTTATTAATCTTTACAAATAATATTCTATATATGTTAAAAAAAGCAAGAAATCACATCGATTTTCCATAAATATTTAGATAATTATCTTAAAAAATTGAATTAATAAACTATAAATAGTTGCTTATCATTTTAATAAATAATTCAAAAAGTATTTTATATAGTTTATAAGAATTTAATTTTTGCTTAGATATGGTATTAAATACAATACACAGACAATATATATAATTAAAATATAAAACATACAAATTATTACATCTAAAATTTAATATTATAATATCAAAGATAATTCATTTATAACATAACTTCAGTTATGTTATAACTGAAATTATATTAGGAGTTATAGCACTCTTAATATTATGTTTTATGAATATAAATTTAATTAATATACAATTGACTTTTTTGAGATTCATAGAAAAAAAATGTGCACACCTATTTTCTTTGTTCACATTCATTCATATTGGAGATTATATGTTTATAGCGTAGCAGTATAATGTCATGTAACTATTTTGCATGACTATTTGATGCTACAGTTGTTTGTGTTGGCGAGTCTGTATCTTTGCAGATTTTAGCAGTCATTTTAGCCAGTGGCTTTAATTCTTTAGTATTTATTAAATCAAATTCTGTTACAAAATAATAAAAATGTTTGTAGCATGTATTTACATGTGCTTCCTAAAAAAATTATAAAAAATATTATAAGATGAATTTATTCAAGATATTTACATATAAATACTATACTAGAATTCTGTTACATTAGTAAGTTACAACAAGAATAGATATAATTTACTTACTGCTCCTATAGCTACTATACGATCAAAATGATGAAAGTATACATGAACAAACACTCTAAAGAGTCGAGTTAAGATTTTACGACACAGTGGTGTAAATGTTTTTGGAAATGGTACATCTGTAATAAAAATGTAAAATATGTAAATGAAATAAACAACTGTTATGTTGTTCTTATATATTTATGTGACAAAAATATATAACTGACATACCTGTCGACACGGGAAATATAGTTTCATTATTTATTTTTACTTCTATCCAATCCATAAGAAGTGTAATATATTGAGGAGCCGGAAGAACAGTTGGTTTTTTATATTTTTCCCCATCTGCCCACAAATATTCAAAACGTGCTCCACCACTCATTGTTGGACATGATGCAGAGTCACAGTATTCAGATATAGTACCATATATAAGATTTATTCTATTAAAAAAATCTACAACTAAATATGAAATAATTATTGATATATTATATGCAAGCTATTCATATTTTAATAATTTTTTAATAGAATAAACCATATTTCATATACCATGAACAGCAATCCAATCATTGATATCTTCTTTTGGTGGTAATCTGACTACAGATCTTAAGTTTATACCTGAATTAAGTGAAGCTTGAGCTTGTTTATGTAAAGAATAACATATTGTTCCATAAACAAATTTTTTCTTTGGTCTGAAAGTCTATAACAAATATTATATAAAATATTTCTACATAATTAATATAAAAATTTGTTTTAAGTTATACAAAATAATTTTAATACAAATCAAGACAGTTATAATTTACCTTTTCCTTTTGGAAAAATTCCATGAAATTACTTAAAGTAGTCATTATACAATGAAAAATTGTATGCGGCTTTTTGATTAATTAAAAACTATTAGTGTAACCGATTATATAAATTAATCAAATACATGTAAATAATGTACATCTGAAAATAGGTTATACATAGCATCTCTCATATTCGATATGAGTTTATTACAATATATTTAAATCTAACAATTTCACATATTTATACAAAAAGTAAACATGCATTTACGTAAAAAAAATAATAGCGATTAATATCATGCAAGTTATATTGCCTGTTGTATGAAACTTCGTCGCTGTTGATCATAAAAAGTAATCGATGTATATTTATTGAATACAAAGTAGTACTAATTAAATAATGATGGCATCAACGTATAGAATGAATTGCATGTCCATTGCTAAAAAATAGAACTTTATAATTTATATGACAAATCAGTTAGTCAATTTTTAAATAAATTTAAATTTAATTAATAATTAACTAATTACATGATAAAATGTTACCGGCCAGTTAGTAATTATTTGTTGTTTCATTTACTTTCAAGGTTTGAAGTTAACTACATATAACTTTCAGAAAAGATTACAATTTTTATTAATTTGAAGATCTGTAAAAAATTTATGATATACCACACTGGACAAAATCTGCTATAGAATGACTGATCATAGAATGTCATAATTATCGCCTTACAGTTTTTAGATCTAGCTGAATCTTTCAGATGGATAAAAAAATTCGAGTCTTCCAAATGCTAGGTTTACTAGTTTATTTCGATGAGATCGCCACTTATCGACAGAATCATGAATTAATTTCATGTCAATATTATTTTATTGGTCTACGTTGATAGAAATCTGATTTTTTAACTTTTCAAGTTGTGATATTAAATTTCCCAAATCAATTTTTATCTGAGCTATATGACGATTAAAGTTTAACAAAGTATTAATTTTGATAATAAAATTTCTATAAAATTTCATAGAAATTTTAAAATTTTAGGAATATATCGTCCTTGTCAACCACATTCGGCAAACGAATCTAGGGAATATTTTTGGACAACAATTACAATAATTTTGTAATTGTATTTCACAAATTTAACTATTTTTATAAATTCTTTGGAATTTTATATTTCATTTAATAATAAATTAGTATATAAAGTCTTTCTTTCAAAACCAAGAATTAAACATTACGATTTGATATCATTTAAATACTATTCAAACAAAATACGTTGGGTAGTATTGTTTCCTGTTCGGGAAATTTCCTGTGATTTCACGATAAGCGATAATCGACGATCGGTAGTAGATTAAATAAATCTTGGTCTCCCTAGTCAATTAGTGTACGCTTGACATTGTAGTATACGATAAATTCTAGAAATTTCATAGAAACTATAGTTAAAAAAAGATTTACAACGAATTCGGAATTACTTGCTACGGAATACAGCATTCTGTATACGTGTAGTCAAGTGCGCTACATATTGCAATCAATTGTACTTCACTTGTATATTTGATATAATTTAACTAATCGTGTGATATTCAAAATGTCTTTGTTTGGATCTCTAATGGGCGATTTCGATGATGATCTTATATTTGGGTTTGTACATTAATATTTCTTTTTTTCACGATATTTCTGCATGCATCTACAAATTATAAAAACCGACCAAAATTTTTCTTTTCGATTTCAATATTAATATAAAAATATTGCACAGATATTTGAGGACGTTTATATTTTGCCTTTTTTTTTTTTTATTTTACAGTTGAAAAAAAATTATTTTGACACAACTTGTGACATAATAACGACTTGCGACAAATAAAACGTACTAGTATTCAATAGTATGATCTTAAAACTAAATTGCAGTGAATTATTCTGTTTATTATAATTATTTCGCTTGTTTTTAATGTTATTTATTTTATGCTTGCAATTGTTTCACATCGATGTAACTTATATCTGTATTACATCAATTTTAGTTTATTATAATTAATTCAAATACAAGATTTTAAAATGATTCAAGTATTTTTGTAAAATTGTAAGAATGAAAGCATTATTTAAGATTATTATTTTTGTCTGACAATAGATCTCATATGCGTACCATGAGGCAAATGAGCAGCATAATGAATTCTTTTTTTACCGATCCATTCGGAATGATGGGTCAGAATGCATTAACTGATACACAAGAGCGAAGTGGAGTACATCACAATGAGATGCAAATGATGCCGTTTGCCTTTCCGACTATGCCAGCTATGAACTTCAATAGATTATTCACCAATTTCGTAAGTTTTTATATGAACCATTTTCATAAGTATTTGTATGTTTTTGACATAAGTATATAAAAATAAATAATACTTTCTTATTTATATTAATATTCATTTAACATTGCATTAACAGTAATTTATTTTATGTTAATAAAATATAGGATAATTTGGCAACAAATGGAAACTGTCACTCCTTTACAAGCAGTTCTGTGATGACTATGGCCAGTGGTGCAGATGGACGCCCACAAGTTTATCAGGAAACAATGTCTACAAGAACTGCACCTGGTGGAGTAAAAGAGACAAAAAAAACTGTATGCGATACAAGAACTGGAACAAAGAAAATGGCTATTGGTCATCATATTGGAGACAGAGCTCATATTCGTGAAAGGGAACAGAATATTCATAATGGAGAGCAAGAAGAACATGAAGAGTTTATTAATCTTGATGAAGGTAATTAAAATCATATAAAAATTTTTCTTCATATAAAAATCCAAAAGTAATGTTTAATTGTGTAACTATATAAATGTGCACTAAATTTTTCTTATAGATGAAGCTGAGAGCTTTAATACTGAATGGGAATCATGTACAAGACGATCTGTAGGTGCAATTGGAGGGGCACATCATAATGCATATGCTAACTACAATAGACGTCGTCCCGACAAGCAACTTGCTTTACCCGATGCATCAGGAAGGTTAGTTTCATAATTCTTTATTAAACAATGCATTTCTAATATTTATAAAAAATTATTGCATTTATTAGCTATAAACTAAAGCTAATATTATGTAATAATGTATGAGAAACTCTGCATTAGAATTTGTGACTTTTCCGCAATATAACAGATTTGGAAATATTTAATATATCTAGCTTTATAAAACAATAAATATATTATGATATAATTACATAGAATTAAATTTCTAAATTAAAATCACATTTCACATGTGTACATTGCTTCATATATCATACACACTAATCTACTAACAAATACATATTATTTAACAAATTCGAATGCAAGAGTATATATCTGTTAATGTCATAAGAACGTGTTACTCTTATTTTTTGGAAACATCAACTACACATTTCATTCCTCAATATTAAATCAAATTGAGTTATCTTTATATATAATGTAAAATATTAGATTTTCATTAGTTCTTTTTATTACAGATACTTTAGTTTCATTATTTAGTTTACTAAACGTTAGTTTCATTCTTATGCAACAGATATAAGAAGCATGGAAGAAAGTCTGGTAGAAAAATGTGATTACAATACATTGGCTGAAACCAAATCTCTTGGTGCATTCCTTCTTCAACTTTGTGTATGCATTATTGAAATAAATATATGCATGCTCAATTATGTTCATATTTACTTTCTAAATAAAAGAATTATTCAACCTTAATAAGAGTTAGCACCATTACATTGTTAGCACAATTGTGTCGTTAGCACAATTAATATTGTTATCTATTTACACCTATTTTTATTTAATGCTATGTATGTATATGAAAATGTATGTATGTGCTTTGTAGAATTCAATTTTTGTGTATATGTACATTATGTTATACTGGTATTACTTATACTGGTATTACTTATACTGGTAATGGATGCTTTACTTTTATGTTAAAATATTTTAATTTAAATTATCAGTTAATATTTAAATATATAAGATTTAATTACTTCATCGAAATATTTAATTTTTTGATCACAGCAAATTTGAATCTGCTTATAAGCTTTAATATTCTCAAGCAAAATATAAATAAATAAATAAATCAACATTATGCGTTCATGACATAGTAAAACATAAAAAAGATGTTTGTAATTTTAATTATACAAATTATATGTTTGTGTGTATAAAAATATATACAGGATTAATATAATGTACTAACCATGGAATAAATTGTATTGTATAATAAGTTTAGTAGTGTTTTAACTCTTTGCAATCAAAGTCCATGACATTTCCAGTTAAGTACTCATTTACTGTTGTTTAGAAAGTAAACTATACCCAATTTCTCTTATTGTATTGCACACGTATTCTTATATACTGTGCATATGAAATGTAAGTAAAAACTAAATTTCAGACATTTTATCCATTGGAGTAGGATTTCCAAACAATAATTAATTGGGCATATGTTGGGAAGTAAATATTATTGGAGCCAATAAAGTAGCCATAATAAGAAGTATTATGACTGCAAAGAGTTAACGATGTAAAAAAATTATTAACAGGTATCATTTTTATTACAATTTCATTACAAGTGATCAGATTTTCTTTTTTAGTTTATGATCTTAGAGAATTCCATTTTTCTTACTGATTTAATATATCGTGTATTCTTTGTTTGACATAAAATTACTTATTTTATCTGTTATGTCAATCTTATGTTATTATGCTTTCATGGTTACTCCTATAATTCTTCAAGATGGATACCTTCTTCTAGGCGCAATATTAAAGCTTTACCTTCTAAAACTTATGATTTGGCTTCTACTTCACGGTAAGATTTTTGTTTTATATTTATTTTGGTTATATGAGCTTATAATAAAATTTCAATAAGATATTATTTATGTATTGTATATAAAATGTTATAATTTAAAGCTTTATAAACAAATAACAAACGGTACTTTTATCATTTCATAAAAAAAAAAATATTCAGGTATTTGAATTCAAATTAATAGTATGAAACAATTACATATTACGATTGGAATTATTTTTGTTTCATATGTATTATACACAGTTATTTGGTAATAGTATGCAATATTTACCATGTTTATACATTATTTCACTCCCGTGTTTCATTTCAATGCATGATAAGATGATGAACTATGTACTTTGTAATTTTAATTCACGAAAATATGTCCTTATACTGCGACAGATACTAAGATTGGTATGGAATATACCACCTTATGTATTGCAGGTACAACCACAAATATTAATAAATTAAAAGCATAGTACACAGCGGTGACACTTTTGTAACGTAAGTACGTTGCGTTACATTTTCCGTTATTTATCTTTATATCAGCAGGATTACAAAAATATCAACTTTAGTTAATAAAAATACATAAAGTCATTAACACAATATGTCTTTTAATTGTGTTAATATTTTTACTCTGATGACTATAATATTTTATATGTTAACAATATTTATTTATATTTCGAATTTTATATGAAATATTTAATATTTATTAGATCTAAGAAATATTAAAAATTAAAAAATTATGATATATATAAGGACTATTAATAGAGCCAGAAAGAAACATTATTAAATATTTTAACTAATTATTTGACTAACTACTTTGTGTATAATACTACAGGAAGATAATTATATAAAATACATACATACAATATTTACATTTTATCATATATAATAATTTAAGATTTAAATCAATTTGAAAAAAAATGATACATTCAGAAATCATATATTTAAAAATGAATGTAAGATGATTTTCTTATTTTTTTTTTTTTTTTATACTATAGATTATAATAGAAGATTGATAATTTTTCATTTTTAATGAACAGTCTAAATGTTTTATATATAATAATATACACTAATAATGTCTAACTGTTCCCCAAATAGTAACAAATCATGTATTAAAGCTTCATTTATTTTTATAACGTAATTTATAAATAATTGAAGCATTAAAACAAGAATAATTGCATGTTCACAGCTCTGACCCTCTTGCATCTTCTGAAGCTACCTATCATAGAAAGACTACTACAGGATATCGAAAACGTAAACATACTCCAGACACCGAATTTAAGCATAAGCGTCCCGCAATGTGAAATAGTAATGTTTTAGAATGTCTTAGCATATAATCTCTCAAAATATAATTAGCTTTGTCTGTAACTTCTCAGTAATCATTACTATTTATGAAAAACAAGTTGCAATTTATTTGCATTACTATTGTATAATTAAAAAAATATAAAATATATCCTTATATTTGAATTCATAGAATACATCAGAAAAGAAACGTTTCAATTGGGATAGTATTTTAATTTTTCTTATATATTGTTATTATGTGCTATTATTATTGTATAATCAAAAAGATATAAAATATATCCTTATATTTGTATTTATAAAAAATATAAAAAAGGAAACGTTTCGATTGGAATTGCTATTACTCTAATTTCTCTCTTATGTATAGTGGGATCAAAATATAAAATATTTAAAAAATCACAGCATTACCTTATATATGATATAAAAAGTTATGTTAGAATTATATTACTCTTATATTTTAATTATTATAAAAATACTCAAATGACAATTAAAATTCCAATCTATGTCTACTATTATAAAATTCTGATTAATAAATAGATTAATAAAACAATAAAATATAATCTTCAAAAAATTTTGAACCGATTTTTATCATTAAAACAGCATAATAATAAGAAATTTGGGTACACAAGTGAAATCAATTTTATAAATCTGATTTATAAATCTTAAAAATTAGAGAAAATTTATCATTGTTACTTTCATTCTCACTAAATACCTACTTGTATTTCTTTATTTATTTGTTTTCTCAGACATAGGAACATAACTTTCTTAAAAGTTTAAAGTTAATTTTAGAGTAGGCTTTAATAAAGATATACATTTTTTTAAAAGTTTTATTTGTTCGAAAATTTATTTGCATAAAATAAATTTAGTAACTAAAATAAAATTCGTGTTACACCATATTAAAAATCTAATAAATTAAAGCAACCCTGACATTAGCTTTACCTTAGAGAAACCTGTTGTATGTATATATAAGAATAATATAATATAATTTAATTTAATTTAATTTAAATAACGGGAATTTATCAAATTTGTTATTTTATATATCTCATTTTTTTTTTCATTATTACTGATTAACAAGTTTCATAACAACACCTCATAAATAAGTGACGGATTAGTAAAATTAAATCTTAAAAAAATTAAGAAACTTAATTATGAAAAGCAAGATTCATAGTTTTAATAAGTATTTAAACATATCTAGCATTTTGAAAATATACAAAATAAAAAATAATCAATTTTTATAGAATATTATAGAATAGAATTAATTTTTATACCTTTGCTGAATTTAGATTAATTTAAAAATGGAAAAATATTAAAAATAATTACTAACAGAAATTTCTTTACATTTCGTTGTCAGAAAAATAATTTTACATATAAGAAAGAGTAAATATGATAGTCAATAGAAATAGAAGAACATAAGAGGAAAGCTGGCAAAAGATATGATATAATATAATATTGTATTGGCACCGCACAGGGTGGACTGTCTTCTGTTAATTATCCTCTGCAAGGGTGTTAATTCTTGCATTAATGGTCAAGAGTTGTGCCAAAAAAGTTGAATCACTCATGACAGTAGCTAGAGCTGAAAGCATATCCTTCAGTGTATCTTGTGTTAGACCCAATTGACGAGCACTTTTTGAAATAATTTCAGTTTCCTTTGCATCAGGACTTATCTGAAAAGAATTTTTATTGTTAGAAAGATTTTTATAATGCTTTTATTAAAATATCAACTAATTCAATCTAATATTATTCAATTTAGAAAAGGAATATGTTTTACAAGAAAAGTGATGAACCCATGTATACTGTTTTGTAATTTCCTTTAATACTCAATTAGTTATTCAATTGTATAAAATTTATAGATTATAATTAATTAAAATTACTTTAATAATTAACTAAACTTACTTTAGGCGAGCTGCAGAATTTGTTGAATGGCATTTTAATCCTTTTCTTACCACTATTTGTTTGATAGAAAATCGTAAAAGTTTGTGCATTGTTCATGTCTAGGACAATGGGAAAATATATACCAGCTGTGACATGACCTTTAGTGTCTCGGGCAAGTAAACTTCTGAAATTGTAAACCAAATTTCTGCGTTCCGTAACATCAATGGCAGTAAGATATGGCCTTGCCATATAAATAAGAGCAACTTGTGTTCTTTCCAAGGCACCTGGTCGAGTTTCCCTTTCATGCCATTCGACATAATCAGGATCTTCAGCACACAGAAAATAGTTGTACTCTTTCTTACAATTTGGCTCATCAGATTGAGTAAACCAGCCCGTATGAGGATATAATTTATCAGCCATTACTGTAATCACACGAGCAACATGATAACCAGGATCAAGAAGCATAACACCTTGACGTCCATTAATCTTGATTTTCAGGCACACTAGAACGTGTTCTTTCTCTCCACTATCTGCAGCCGGTGGACCTCCAACATAACTAGCAATATCTCCAATCGTCTGTAAAAAAAATTATTCCATATTACATTACTTGTTGGTACAACTATGGCATTAAATTAAAATAACAAATAATAAATCTACTTCTTCACAAGACACTAAGTAGAGCCCACTAGCTATATCAGGATATTTGTTATTTAAACTACGTAATCGACGTAGTAATTCAAATCCAAGCCCAACACATGTATAGTGTTCAGGTGTTATTAAAGGCTGATACTTGCGATAAAATCGTTCCAATTTACTTTCTCCACTCATAATATAATTCTTGTAGAACCTATTCATATGATATAATATAGTACTTGATAAAGAACGTTACTAACATTATGCAACTAATTTTTTAAGTAAAACTGTAAATATATACCTGAGGAAGTTGCCAATAGTGTCATATCTATGCTCACGCAATAAGCGTTGAGTTTCTAATTCAACACTGCCTGCTAGTTCCTCATATTGTTCGACCGTAGATACGATCAGGGCTGGTGATTCATAATGGGCCCACACCGGCAGGGGTAGCGGCACACCCCTGATCCAGGGCCCGCGTGCCTGCCCCTGTGGCTGGCACCATATTTCTGTCTTCTCGAGTCAACTCGGCCATTCACTGCCCCAGCGACCAACTGTTGGCACAAAGCCATGCTCATCCCTGCAGCTGCTTATTGGCTCTACAGGGCTCTCTCCGTGTTTTATACTCTTCTCTCGCTCTGTAATAATATCCATAAAATATATTTCTTAGAACTAATATTAAGAAAAAATTTCTACTAATATTAAGTTCAATTCTCAATTTAAGCTCAATTCTTAATCAATTTAAATAATCCATTTGTATAAAAATGAATTAGTTTATATAATTTGTTTGATACACATTTTACAATAGACTTATTAATATAAATAATTATGTTCTAGATTTCAAATGGCTATTATAATGCTTTATTTATCGTATTATTTTTCTTGATTATATATTCTCAATAAATTAGTATGTACCACAATTCCACTGCTATTTAAGAACACGAATCAACACCGTTCCGTAAGCCAAAATTTGGGAAATAAAAGCAGAAAAGCGGATCGCATTTGCAGTTGGTTTGATGTCCAACATGGCGATAGCGGACGCGTGGTTAACAATCAATACAAGACCAAATAGATACGTATCATGCCACGTGTCTACTGCGACCTTCGATATAATAATGTATACTCCGTAGTAGTACAGTCATATTATTCAAGGAAGACCCTAGAAAACGTTAATTGGGCGCTCGTGGCACTTCGCATAAAATAATTAACTTACTCCAATACGTTTAGAACAAATTTTGTCGAAATTTTAAAAACTAAACCTGACGTAATATTATATTACGATTAATCAATTTCTTGACGAATACAAATGTCAACAATCTGTTAAAGAAAATAACCTTGAAATCGCTTATCACGTTGTATAATTTCTGAGAACTTTTGATTGTTTATGTTTAAATAAAATGAAAAAAACAGAATATCTTAGATATATCTCCTATTGTTCCAAATGAATTAATAAATAATAAACATTATTAAGTATCGACAGAGAATAAAGAAAAAAAATCGAATAAACAAAGCCATTCTAACATTCGTTTGACAGTACATGAAAGGTTCATTGTCCGAATTAGGACAAAAGCAAAATTGAAAGATTCAGAAAATAGCTTAAATAATATATTACACATGCATACCATTCAATAACCTCTATCATTATTTTGTTTTGATATTACGAAGATTATATATAAAATAAAATTTCTTACCCATACAATGAGCGCACCAAACAAATAAAAACTTTCCCTCCTCGGAATGCTTGCACGTATTCACACGTGTTCGAAGTCCAAGCAGAATTGGGTGGTGGAGCGTGAGCGGAAGATTATATATATTCGCGCCGTATCTCCCTTTTCCCCTTACCCTTTACAAGTGCCTATCGATGGCGCGTTTAAACCACGTGACCGTTTGGCTACATCCCTCCTTTAAACTTCTATACATTATTTAGAGAATATGGGCAATATGAGAATACATGAAAAACATATCTTAATATTGAAATAAACGTTGATTTCATAAGTACCGTTTAGTTGTTACAAAAATATACAATGGACGGTTATTCAATATCATTATCGTGTAGTTCGAGTAAAGTGAGATGCAGTTAAATGATCAGATCGTTTGCATATGCGCGTTACAAGAATTTTTCTACTTTCTTCCTTTCGCATTAATGTGTGCCTATCTATATTCGCTTTGAACGAATCATAGCATTGAACGAAAATCTTATACAACGTGTCATACTTCTGGGAATTTCTTCTCACTGCGTATATACATACTACTACGTCATTCATCGAATCCTAGAATCACCTGTTGTTTATTCCGAAAGCGATGATGTCATAAGAAGCAATTGTTATCTTTTATCGTTTCTTGAAGTACTTGCACAATCATGTATTGTATTGTCAAGAAAATTACTGTTAAAAAGATCGATGATTAATCAACACATATATATATATATATATATATATATATATATATATATATATATATATATATATATACGCATTTTTTCTATTATTCAGGGGAATTTTTATTACTACTTTAAATGTTAAATATATTGAAATATACGAGTAAAAGAAAATATATAATATATAAAGAATATAAATATTGATATAACAGAATGTATAATAATCATAAAAATAATCTATAATGAGGAAACAGAAAATGGTTAAATGTGTGCAATAGTAAGCTTAAGTCGTTTTTTTTAAACGCAGTTCAGAGTGAAAGACGTCATAATTATGACAGGCTACACATCACAGTACACAGTCCATACTGACGTGAGTTCAACGTGGAGACTATCGGCCACGTGATTATAATGTGACCCGATATGCAGTGCGATTAGAACCAGTTACGACGCAATAATCCTATTTACTTATAAAATACAAGTTGATATCCCATATTTTTTCTTTGTTTCATTGCGAAAGGTTAGGAATTAAGAAAATGATCTTATTTCAATATGAAATAAAAAATAGAAAAAGATATGTACAAAATTTCGTAGAAAAATTAATAATAAATTCCCCCCGGTCTCTTTAATGAACTTAGAATAAAAATGTTTATAGGAATGTTTATAGAAATCCTCTTTATTATTATTTATTCTTTTATTATTATTATTATTATTATTTTGTAATTTCCTTTATTTTATTTTTAATATATTATATATTTTATCTCACAATCAGATAACATCATAGATATTGTTTGATCACATCTTTTAAATTAAATCGATAATTTATAATAAAATACTTGAAAACTTATCTTTATAATTAATTTCTTTCTCGTTTATCAGTATTTTATATATTAATAAAACATAAGAAAATATTAACTTATGTGTAAATAAAATAACGTAGTATGTTATTATATAATTTGAAAATTATTTATAGATCTTTGTTAACTCGAGTATTCGATCTATAATGATGTAAATATTTAAAAATAAAATTTTTATTTAAATATTTTATTATTTTAATTCTATTTTCTTAATTTTTATCTTAAATTTATCAAAAAGATTGTTATGTAAAAAAAATTGAAACGAATTATTATTTTTATCTTTCTTGTTTTTTTTTCTGTTTATGTAGAATTAATTCATTTATTTATCATATTATTTATCGCATTTGCTTGATTAAGTTCGACTAATTAAAGAAAATATTATTATTGACGTATATAGTATTTGTAAAAAATATTTATATATACGTAAAATAATTACAAATTATTACGCAAAATTGTGCCATCTCTATAAGATATCTTATATATGTACAATAAATACAAAAGTAAGTTAGTAATACTATTGATAATAAACTAAACAACAAATAATTTAAATGAATTTAATTATCAATTTAAGAAATTTTGAAATAAAAAAATAAATTCGGTTCATATCAGTCGATAAAACAGATGATATATATATATATTAACCGACATTAACCTATTTCTTTGTGTGAATATTATTCCATATGGAAGAAAACCATTATATAATATATGAGTATTGATATATTATATGTTATTTAATGTTGTTTTGTAATATTTTATAGAATTTTTTAATCTTTTTATTAACTTAGAATTTTAGTATAGATTTGAGATAGAAAAATCAAAATGATAAAATTGAAAACATTGCCACTACTTGATAAAACAAGCACAATCATTGTAGAAGAAGGTACAATAAATTATACAATCAAAATAATAGTTTTATGTATTATATATTTATATATTTAATTTGAACATTGTTAAACGAGATTATCTTCTTTTAGATATTAATGTATCTTATGGAAAAGTTCTTATCGCAGGATGGTTACAAATGTGGAAAGAAATAGAACCTAATGGTATTATAGAATTAATGTCTTTTGTAAATCCGAAATCTTGGTATTTAAATGGACCAAAACCATATACATTAGACAATGTAAATATATCTGATTATTATACAGTTGAACCAAATAAACC
Organism: Vespa velutina; assembly: GCF_912470025.1. Lineage (NCBI taxonomy): Eukaryota > Metazoa > Arthropoda > Insecta > Hymenoptera > Vespidae > Vespa > Vespa velutina. Next base: position 6,462,992 of record NC_062191.1, read on the forward strand.
TCAAGAAAATTTTGTTAATATTTTACAAGATATACTTGACAGAGTAACAGAGAAATCTATAGTGTTTCTTGATAATTTGAATTCTTTGATATTATATGTAGGCCTTGCAAATTCATTACGGTTTGTAGAAACACTTAAAAAAAAGGTACAGCGATTAATTTGTCTTTTTAGACAAGATTGTATTCCAAATAAGATATTATCTATTGAAACTATGGGAAATACATATGTTAGATTACATAAATACTGTGGTATGCATTCAAATAATGAATTTACTTATATTGCAAATTACATACATCGCAAACCAGGAGGCAAAATATTGCTTGGGTCAGAATTAGTGAGACAAGATATCAAAACATATGATATACAATCGGAAAATTTAAAAACACAGCTTAACTCTGGAAAAAATTCAATAAATGATGCTACAAAAATTGTATCTTCTTTTAGAATAGAAATAAATGAACATGAAATGAAACAAAGAGAAAACACGCCATTACCTTATATGTCTGTAATAAACGCGGAAAATAACAAGTCTAAAATTTTATATATACCAGATGAAGTAGATGACTTGGATGAGGAAGACCCGGACGATGATTTATGCATATAATTTGATGTTTATTATGTTTGTGTATATATATATTCATCTATCCAAACATTTGTTAACCATCGTATATTTATTACATTTTTCTGTACATTCATTTATTAGATATAAGTATTATCCTATAATATAATAAATATGCTAAGCTCAATTAATTAAAAAGATTGTATACACAAGAAACTAATTTTTAAACAGGATTAAAATATATATTAATTACATATACTAAGTCAATTTTTCTTTGGAATTTACCTTGAAGATATACGCACATTCATATTTACTTAATTTAAGTAATATGTACATATTATAAGTTTTTAAAAATTTATTAACAAATGATATTGATTCTATTTCACTTATTAATTTTCATTTACATATATATTCAATATATATTACAATATAAAATTGTTATATTTAAATGATCCATTATTAAATACTTAATATTTTTACACAATAAAGATATGAAAAAATATATAAATTGTTTGTCTTGAGGTATCTACTATGTGATAAATAAATTAAAAATAATTCATAAAAACTCAAATAAATGAAAATACATCAAAGTTATTAAAGTTTAATGCTATAGTAATGATAATAATAACAATAAAATAATATCAAAATTTTGAGATTAAATTCAAATCTATTCAAAATTATACAGAAAGCTATCATTCTGAATACTATAAGTATCATAAACAAGTTCTTAAAGGAATGGCTATGGTCTGCACTTTCTTTCAAGACCAGCTTAAAAGATTGAGTAACAATAAATAATAATAATAATAATAATAATAATAATAATAATAATAATAATAATCATAAATAAATAAATTCCTACAATAGCCACACTAGTATGGACTTAATGAAGTCCGTCTATATTGGTTTAAACCAGAATATGAAAATCTTTGAGCAATACGATATAATAAACAATAATATACAAATATATTGTATAAATAATGACTATAAGAATAAAATTCAGAATGTGCTAAGAATGTACCAACTGACCTTAGCCTTAGGCCAATGAGTAATACAATTATTTGACACTTTAATTATATTTCGTTTTTCTTTTTTAGAAACTAAAAAGTTTCTAAATTATTCTAAATTAATTAGTACTAACATACTATGGATTGAATGTATAAAGCAAATTTTTGTCATAAAAATGATGTGTGCCATCAATATGCTGCAGTATTCTACTTTCTAAAAGACAGCGACCATAATGAACAGCATCTTCTCGAGTTTGGGCTAATCCAGCTTCTAATAACCAATCTACTAAATCAGAACCAGTAAAAACTCCTCGATATATTCTTAATAATCTTCTTCGACATATAGCTATCCGTGCCCTACATTCAGCTAAATGACACCGATTGAACTGTTCACGAATAGCTTTTATTTCTGGACTCAATGAATCTTCATCAGGCAATTGTAATTCTGTTTCTGTCAATATTAAAAAGTCACATATAATATATAATAAATTATTACATAATATAGTATATGTTATATAATAAATCAGAAATATTTTTTTATATAAGAACAAAATAAATAACAAAAATATTATCTTACCACCATGCAATTTGTGAAGAAGTTGATGTAACCAAGAGCTCAATTTATTGAGACCAGGATCAAGTCCAAATATTGCAAAAGCTGTTAATGATTGACCAAAATTTAATGCAATATCTAAGAATGCTAATTCTGCATAAATACCAATCATTTGATCCATAATTAATGTACTAATAGATATTGATAAACCCTGAAAAATATAAATGTCCAATTTTAAATTGTAGCAATGATGCATTGTCCATAATTGTGTTATTAAAAAATAGATGTAAATATTAAATAGATCTTACAATGAACATAGAACATAAAAGCAGGATAAGGAATACCATATGTCGTAATATCTGTGGATCTTCTGAATCCATTGGAGTTACATTTTCTTCTCGATTACAATCAAATGGATAAGTATTATTCCGATCCATAGTACACATTGAATTAGGACAAACATTTTGGAATTCACAATTAATGCTATAAGAATAATTTATAATGTAGTTTGTATCTATTTGTCTTTATACTTTATGTATCTTGAAGATATATACAGGTTATTATGAAAAAGGATATCATTTTTAGAAGACATAGTATTCATTAAATTGAGTGATCAAAGTTAATGACTCATCTTGTAAATATATTAGTAAATTAAGTTCATACATACATTGGGGTACTCTCTGAATGAGATACAATATCTTCTACATCAATAACATTCCTTCCATTGTTATCATTATTGAGATTAGATCTTTCTGCTTCGCTGTTTGTACTACTATATGTAGTTAAATCATTTCTGATGTAATTATACCTTTGTTGTAGAATTAAACAGCCTAATGTTACTGCATACAGTAAGAAACAATTTTAATAATATATTTTTCTAATAAAGTTTTTGTTGTATTATTATATATATGTTTCTTACCAATAAAACAAAATATCAATATGGCAACAGATATAGCAGCTTGACTCCTGCCAAGTTGAAAATTTGGATTTTGTAATTCAAATTCGATTGGCTCCTTTGGCATTATGCAAATACACATTAAAGATACAATCAAAGCTGTTATTCTGTAAACAACGTTTGTGAATAAAACTTATCTAAGATAAATTAATGTAATACAATATTTTCATACCCACAACCACTAAGAAGTAGCCATTTTTGCATATTTTGGACAAATGATAATGAATGTGAATTCAAAAAAAGGAGAGTTACTGCTATTGCAACTGTCCATATTCTGCTTCCATATACACCCAATGAAATTAAAACAAATTGGATATACCTAAAATGAAATATTTATTTATATTTAATAAACAAATTTCATCTTTAATCGTATAAATTATAATTTACCATAAAATAGATCCAGTAGTATTTGGTTCAAGTTTAGTCCAAATTATAACACCAATTGCAGTAATCAACTAAAACAAAAAGTAATGATTAATAAATATGTATAGAAGAATACCTTAAACATATATAGATCTGTGATAATCATTTCATTAACAAACCTGAGCAATTATAAGGCAGAGAGTATATCTGTGTGTTACACTTTTATACTTGTGACTCACTCCAAGAAAACAAATTAGCAACCATATACAAGCTACCATAGATACAGTACTTATATCAAAAGAGAAAACTCTGAGTTGATGAGCGTAACTGGCTGGTGTTACGCCAGCATCAACAGCACTAACCAACTTTGCTGATACAAACATTAGTGGAGCAGATAAAAATGTACAAGCGACCATAGCTGAGGCTATTAAATCAATTTCTACATTATAGCGCAATGTAAATATAAAAAGTGCTGGTGCTGTTGGAATTGTACCATAAAGAAATCCATATGTACTTAAATTTCTGGTATCAGTAATATTATCACCAGCATTTAACAAAATTATTGATTCTCGAATAACAAGTGGAAGTACTAGTAATTTTACTGATATCAGTATACCTGGTATGACTAAGGCTGTACCTTTTAATTTATGTACTTTTCCTACCATCATTAAACCCAGGAGAAATAAGGCACTAGCAGAAAAAGCATTACCAAGTACTTCGAGAATAGCAGCAAGAAAAGGTGGTATAACATGGCTAAATATTAAATTTCCTATAATGCCTAAGATTGTCATAAATAAAACTGGATTTAAAGCAACACCTTTCATAACCGAATAAACCATTGACCAACAAGGTTTATCTTCTTCTAAATTGCGTTTACTAATTTCTAGTAATATGAAACCAATAGGATTTAAAATAGCTAGTGATATAGGAGCCATGAGATATAAGTATGCAGCATATTCAGGATGAGTTTTTTGATAAATAGCACCAACTGAAAATAATAAGTTTGTTTAAATAAATAAATTATAAATGAAGAACATATTTAATGAACTTACTCATAGGGTAACCTATGGCAAAATCATTGCTTTGTGTTGTAAATATTGCAAAGAGAGCTGCACGACCAGAATTTGATGGTTTTTTAATCAATAATGATACCACTAGTACAATAAAAAATACACAGCTTTTTGCAAGTAATATTGCAAGTAAAAATCTCCAATTGACCAATGTAAAGTCTAATTTAGCCAAAGATGTAAAAATTAGAGATGGTAGGGCAAAAGTACCAACAAAGGTATTTAAACCATTTGCCTCTAATTTTGTAATAACATTAAATCTTCCCGCAATATACCTAAAAAATAATATAATTTCTAAGATTTAAGGATTGCTTAATTTTTCATAATAAGATAAGCTTAAATAAAGCATATATTTATATTTTTAAATAGATGAGAAGATAATACAAGTTCTTACCCACATAATATTATTCCAAAGCATTGTATCAAAGCGATATATAAATTATCAATTGGATCAGAATTTACTGATATAAAACCATCCATGCTGATTAGTTCCACATTTGATAAATTAGTTAACATGATTCTGTTAAAAAAATTAATTTTAATAAAAATTGTAAATGATATTAAGAAGATTTTTATAAACATATTATACATTTTATTATCTCATAATATTTGTCATCTTTCCAGAATAATTTGTTTATATTTATTTAAAGAAAGAGCTATCTGGATAACATTCTCACATAATTTTCTTCGTATGGTCATTTCTTATATCAGAAATCCATGTATGATGCATGCTAATCATTGCTTTCTAAATTTTTTTTTCTTCTTTTATGTAAACATTGTACAGGAAACTTCACAATCTACAATCAAACATATTGAAAAATCTATCTTCTATCTTTAACACTCAAATTTATTAATATAAATTTGATAATTAAAGTAATATTACTGCAATCAATATATATTATTTAAATAAAAAATTATGCAAGATCTATCATCAGATTAAAGATAATCTATCATCTTACAAACATTCATTAAAAAGAAAAAGTATTATCTAACGTTTTTTTACTTGACTAGCGGATTTATAAATGATATTAAATTATAATTTTCAATTTCTTTTTTTATACGGAAAGATTTTATATTATAAAAATTTTAATTTCAAAGAATTTTAATTTCTTTAAGTTTATGTAAATAAAATTTCTAAATTATTATAATTGTTATTTAATAATATTCACTAAATTCGTATCGTTCGTCTAACTAAGAAATATGCTTGACAAAAATAATGTATATTTTACAAATTCACAAATTTGTCACAGCTTACCATTGTAAAATTAATACGTTCCTGAATTTCTATCGTTGCGTAATTTGAATTAAATATAACTTAAAATTGTTTAATGTCAAAGTCATTTAAAAGAAAATGAATACGATTTCAACTGACATCGGTTGAACTGACAATAAAATATCACGTTTTGGTACTTAGTTAATTCATGACTTTGTCGATAGTTGGCGATCTCATCAAAATGCACCAATAAACCTAATATTTTAGGAGCCTGATGTTTTTCTCTGTCTACATAAAATTTTGGATTTTTATTAGACATGAAAATATATACAATCAATACATATTCTACTGTTTATAATTTAATCTTTCTAATTCCTACTATTAACAATTCCAATACTATTCTATTGTTAATTATTGTAAAAGAAAAATTATTATTAAGACGCAATTCAAATAAAATTAAAATTTTAAGGCTGTTCGTACAATATCGTTCGAAATGTATATGATTTCAGTATCGGTGCGAAAAAATATTAATTAAAAGTACGTTGGCAGAACACCAGCTTTCGATTCATTGTATCAGTGTATATGTTGGATGCATTGTGCTTTTACGCTTTCGACATGCGTAAATTGAAATGAGACTTGACTAAAAGTTGAGACTTGATTATGATCATATCTTCGTTATACGTCAGAACGTAGCTTTTCTCAAAAACAATATTTTACGAATTCAAGATAGTAATAAATTTTTATGTATCTATATATAATATCTTACATATATATATATATATATATAGCAGATAATAAAATACAGAAGGTAACTGTATTCAAAATTGCCTAAAAGAAGTAACGCTGGAAGTAGCTATATTCTTATTATCGAAATTTTTGTTCGATTTTTATGATTATCATTTCAAATTTTTTAAACAGACTTCTACTTACAAGAAAATTACTCGTACGAATTATTTATCTTTAATCATTTTTTTAAAGAAAATAACAGTTTCCAAAAGTTCCAAAAAAAAAAATATATATATATATGTACAGTTCGTTATATGCAATCATACGTAAATCTATGCAATAATAATTATATGACGAGGCAAAAATTGAATAAACGCTTATGTCATGCAATTTATTTTTCTCCGGTCTTTTTGTCTTGTCGGTACCAGTTTCCAAGTAGACCAGTGAATTTTATTCTCAAACTGGCTTCTTAATTCCTTGAAACCTTAGGCATTATCTATTCGAACAAAAAAAAACACACATACATATAAACATAGCACGCGCACTTGTGTATGTATGCGTGTATGCATGTATATATTGAAAATAGGATTAATAAATCATTGATAATTAAATCAAACTTAAAAAACTATTAAACAAATATTATATATAGGTATATAATTATATTTATATATATAATATTAATAAAAAATTAGACAAATCAGAATTAACGAAACAAAAGCATTTGCGAACACGTATGGATGGCTACTTCGATTTCCTTACATGTATCATGCCAGGACTAAGCTTACGATCATCCTTTGATTGTTTGCTCATGTAGTACTCATTCTTTTGTTAATACTTCCTAAATTCTCCGAAAAATACACAAAATACACGTATATATATAAACACATATGCGCGTATATATACATGTAATAACATTATATCATGTTGAATTGTTTTTATTTTGTTTTTGACGGAGACAAAAAATTCGTTGGCAAGGAATGTTCTCGTAATTGAACTTTAAAAATGAGACCTTATTCATCAAAATCGGTCAAGGATTTGCTATTGGCGTATCATTATAATAAACATGGATGGTGAACAGCCTTAATGATTAAAGATCTCCTATATATATATATATATACACATACACAGATGCTAGAGACACATCCCACAAAAAGACAAAAGTTGGCAACATAACGCCCTCTTCCAGATCTTAGAAAAAATTACGAGTTCCTTTAATTAGTTTATTTTTGTCAGTTTATTTTAAGTAAGTTAAGTTTTCTATTATCAGCAACTATTAACTTTTCCCGCGTGTGTGAGTCACGTATTTGCAATTTGAATCTTACAAGAAAAGTGCAATTTATAATGTATCTAGTATTTTCTCACTAGAGATTTCGATTAGTCTTAGATAAATTTGTTCAGTATGATAAGTATGCTATATAAATTTCGGTTACAGGGTAGTCATATGGCCATGTGATTGGAGATAAAAAAATCGTGATAAAAATATGGATCGTATTAGATCGTATGCTATATTTGTCGTAAAAAGGAACAATTATTCCAAAGAGAGAATAAATTTTTATCATGGTTACAAGCGATAAACAATGAAAAATTATTACAAACGGTGTTACATTTATTAAAAAATAAATTCATTTGCTTGTTTCATTCCAAGGAACAATATTTATATAGACGAAAGTTTGAAAGTGCAGCAATACCAACGTTGCATTTGCTGGTTATGTAATATACGTAAAACTTGATCAAAAATATATTTAAGGGCTTTTTAACCAAACTCAATTGTCATTAATCAATGGTTAACTCGATCAGCAGTGCAAATAAACTTTTAACTCTATGTTATTCTTAATTTATATTTTCGTAATATCAATAACAATTAAAATTGTACGTATAGTATGGAACATAAAATATTAATTAAAATAAGATAAGAGAATGTACATTTGCATGACCCTATAATATGTAAAATATTGATAAATAAAATTAATTTAAAAATAAAACAAAAATACCATAAATCATATAAACGATTTGTTGTACTTTCTTTTTATAGACAGTATAAATTTAAAATGTTGATGAGATATCTAAAGTAAAACAATACAGTTTAAACACTTTTATTCGTATTTTTCAATCACAAACAATTCAAAAAAATCACAACAATGGATATGGGTGTACCATTCTTTAAGATATTAAATTTATGACTGTATATAAAATATTACATTATTATGTAATAAAAGCAATAAAAATATTTTGATAATATGATAAATAATATGATAAATAATGCTTTGGAATATATCAATACTTTCAGTTGACATGTAAAATTAATTAGTCAAAACTTTTTGATTTGTTACAATATCATAAATATTATTTCATAATTTTAACACGTTACCGCAAATGACGGCTATAGTCGTCCAATTTTTGGCGATATTTAGGCAAATGCCGACTATAGCTGTTTTCCACATGACGACTGACGCTCAATTTCATATGACAGTCATAAACAATTGAAAAAAATGTGTTTCTGAGCACGATCGTCATATTAAAAGTGTGCGGCAACGTGTTAATTTTAATAATAATTGTTTTATCATTTTCACATCTTTTTTATTTTATTTTTCTTACTTTATCAAATTGTTACTTTAATACTTTTGGCAATACTGATCCGTCACTAGACATGCCAAAAGAGATTCCAATTTAATTGGATGTTTTCTTTCCCCGGGAATATCACGTGATTATAAATTGCTTCCGTGCAATATAAAATTAAATTAAAATAAAATTAAAACTGAATATCTAATTAAACGTTAAACTGTATCACGCATAATGAAAAAATATTAATAAAATTCAAACGTAACTAATAAACTCAATAATATTGTATTTGAATAGAACATTTCTTTTGATTAATGATACATCGTAAATTTCTTATCGCACCTTTAACGACCTACAATCGATTACGTTTCCATCCCTCTCTCTCTCTCTCTCTCTTTTTCTCTCTGTCCTCTCGCCCTTCTCTTTCTCTCTTTTTCTTTCTTTCCCTCTCTCTCTCTCTCTCTCTCTCTCTCTCTCTCTTTCTGAAAAGAATATCACTTAATGTCTCCTTGACAAAAAATTCACTTTATTCCTGTATCGTTTAATTTTTATCAGCGTTCTTTTTTTCTTCCTTTTATCTACTTTAAATTAGCGATGGAAAAAAAAAGAATATTATCCTAGAGCGATATCTCAGAAATGTTAGTTTAATTGTATAGAGATGTATCAGATGTACCTCCCTAAAAATGCAGTGCAGCTGCAAGGCAACGATTTGTCTTGCATCTCACTTTCTTCTTCCATCCTCTTTTTACGTAGGAGCTCCCTTCTGAAATGCCACAAAGCGCGTGTGAGTATGTAAACGTAGAGTGTTACAGGAGTTGGTAGAGGTCGGTAGTGGGGGAAGAAAGAACGAAGGAGGGACGTGAAATGTGTGGAATACATTCTATCGGGAGCAGCGTGTCCCCCTCGTCGCCATCACAGCCGTACGGGGCACCAGTGCACATAGCAAACCAAGATTGCCAAGATGGATGCCCGGGCTCGACCGTCGAGAAGTATGGATTTTACCGCGTGATTCGTATGCGCGCTCTTTCTCTTCCACCCACTGGACAATGGGAGAAACATAAGGACGCGAGGATACGAGTGTTCCAATGTCTGGCGATAGAATATTTAACAAATTCGAATTCGCGAATTTTCGCGATGCGATAACAAATCACATTCTCTTTACCAAGTGATGAGTAAAATATCTGATATTGAGAAACGTGTTAGAGGACATTTACAATGGTGGATAACAATTGTATCATCGAGGGAAACGTCAAGTTTCGCGATGGGAAGAAGGTAAGTTAGTTATGTCTGCGTGCGTATGTTTGTGATTTTTAATTTTTCTTTTTGAATACTTTCATACGTTCGTCTTATTAAAAAATGTAACAATTGGCAATTCCGAAATACGATAATGTTTGTTGGTTTAGAATCTTTCTTTATTTCTTAAATATCTGCACGTTGACAGTAGCGGCAACGCGGCGCCGGTTTCTTTGAACACAAAAGAAACAAAGAAATATCCCATTCCTTTAACAAGGCCTTTTGCGTATCGTACTTATTCAACACCTACCTGAAAGCTACTTAAGCACGTAATATCTACTATATCGAGCAAATTATGTAATACATGAAATACACAATCGATATATATATATATATGTATCTATTCTGAGAAAAATGTCCATCTGAATATAGATATTTTTATGTTTTATATCTGATCAAGTAATATCATAAATGCGAAATTAGAAAAATTCATATTAACAATAAGGGTCATTTGATTTTTTAACTGGTCAGAATTAAAATGGATGTGAAATAAAAGAGTAAATATTTATATATGTATACACACACACACACACACACACACACGCGCGCGCGATATAGATAAAATTATAAAAGTTATCATATTTTATTTATTTTAATTATATTTAATTAAAGAATATTTATACTTTCTTAGAACTTATTTACTGGTTGATTTATGAACTGATATAGGCAATATAATATAAATAGAGTATATTTAAGAGTATAAGTATATAGTGTATATTATATAGTGTATATTATATAGTATATGCTATATACTAGTGTGTATAATATGAGCTATGAAAAGCTAATTCTTCCTTTGTTTGTATTGGGGTAGCAAGAGGTATTTAAGTCAAGGAGGGTAACTGCTTCTTTTATTTTTGGTCATAGAGGATATATAAGGATCTAAACAGTTGCAGACTTACACACATCACATAAATCTGAACTGTCTAATGTATTACTATTTATGCATTTTGTATGTTTTGTTTATTACTGAAAGATATGAGCAATATTTATATAAATTTCATGAATCGATAATATTAAAATATCCATTAAAATGATTAATGCATATATATGAATTAATCATTCTAATCAAATAAAGATCTAACAAAATATGTTTACTTGATTACAGTGGAAGTCACGATGGTGCGTAATGAGAAAATTATCACCAGTAGCAGGTAAATCCTACTTTTCATTGTTTTGCATAATATTTGTTTTGAAAGATCGTGTAAGCTTGTACATTATCTGGTATATGGGTGCATTGTACTCTAGTAAGAGATATGTAACAGGAAATGTTATGATTGCATTATAAAGTTTGATGTATTTCTATTTTTGGTATTTTCATTATATGAACATTATCTTTTCGCTTACATAGTCATAGTACGTTCAGCTGTATCTTTTTTATCAAAAGTTTTTCAATAAATTTTTTTAAGTAATCTTCTTTTTCTTTTTTTATAAATAATCTCTTATTCAATAAATAGGATTTTGTTTCATCTTTAATTAAAATATGAAATATTAAATTAATTTGATTAAAAAATTGAATCATCAAATATTTCTCTAAAATTATTTTTTATTATCCTAGTCTTGAAAGAATACTTTCAAGCTTGTTATCACAATGAAGGATCTTTCCTTTGATATATTTTGGTGACAGCTGGCACATCTGTTAGAGATTAACTGCCTGAAGAAACAAAAAATTTGGAGAGCCTACTTCTAGCAATAGCTACCAATGCATGATCTTATAGCTATTAATTGGGAACACTTTAGTTTACATGGTCTTTTACTGTATTTTTTTGGTTTATTACACATACAAATTTTTTACAAAATCAGTATTATTACATAATTAAATATATGCAAGTATATATATATATATATAGATATATATATATATATCTTTTTAAAAGTAATAGTAATATTATACAGAATATAAAAGTGTATTTTGTCTTTCAGATTGCTTGCATTTACAACTTTATGGAGATAGCAAAGATCGTTATAAACAAGGACAGACAAAGGCATCTTTAAGTTTACAACATTTTCTTGGAGTAGAAAGTGGTTTTACTCTTGATAAAGAATCAAACACAATTGCTATTATTTGTCAAGATGTAACTGTTGTACTTGCTTTTGATACGCGAGAACGATTAATACAGTGGCAAGTAAAGATATCAAATAACTTAGGAGAAGGTACGTTACGAGCAGAAAACATAAAATTATTTTTCAAATGGTCATTGTCTGATACAATGATTATTTGATCTTTACAGATCAACAATTTTTAATATTGATATCCACTGCACCGTCAAAGGCAAAACTTACAAATGGACCAGCACATTTACATATACAGGATCGTCGATTTTGTATTACGGTTGGTATTCCACCGAGGTTAGTTGGAATATGGGAAATCGCTCATTTACGACGTTACGGTGTCGTCGAAGGAAGATTTTGCTTTGAAGGTGGTTCAAGATGTGGCCGTGGCGAAGGTCTTCATGTTTTAATAACGGATCAAGGTGAAGATATCGTTAAAACATTACATTTGGCTGCAGAGGGAAAATTATCTACAAAGAAGAGACCGCTTGGCCGTGAATCCTCAATACAAGATAGTCCACGGCGACAATTTAGTAGATCTGAGACTAGAGCAAGCGATTTTTTTCCCTCCGCTGTATATTCTTCGACAATATCATACGAAGACCATTGTGACAGTTGCAAGAATGGCAGCTCGTCTTATTGGTCATCTGCCGAAAGTAGACAACAGACCGACGGTGAAGGTGATTACAGTTGCAGAGACACAGTTTCTGTATCGGAATTGACTGATCAACCCAGCGAATGGCGTACCTGTTCGCTTACTCGTCAAGGTACAACTGGTCTCGAGAGATGCGCCAGTTGTATCAGCAAGTTAGGAACTGTATCAAAATCCTCTACATTAATAACGGGTACCGGTACAAGTAGTATAGGTAGTCCAGCTGGTGCAGTCACCAGTCTGACGTGTCATCTTCAACCACGAGCTTTCGATCGACTCTCCTTATCATCTTATAGCAGCAGTAGTCACGACAGTGATTATTCTGGATCTCAACAAGTTGATTGTCACTGTTCTCAATCTAAAAGTTCACAGGTTCGTCGTTCGTCGCTCAGTCCAAATGTTTTACCACCAAGACCACCAAAACCGTCCCAATGCACTGCCATGAAAAAGTCCAAGAAACCGCCGATGCCATTACCGAACGAACAAATTACCACTAATGTGCACATTCAGAAAAGTAACGTGCAAAGTAACGTACGTAATAGCAATGTTGGACCTTACGAGAATTATGATGTTCCAAAGGCTATTATAGGTCATCACATGTTATTAGAACAAGCATTGCAGACGGATCAATATTATGATACTCCAAGGAAAATAAGGGAATGTTTAACGATGCCAAAAACTTATCCTAATTATGATACGCCTCAAGCTCCGCAAGCTGTTGTTTTGCAACAATGCGGTTGTCCTGCGAAACTTAACGTTCAATCGCCTAGATCATCGTCAGCCTGCCCATGCCACAATGTCATGAGCTGGGCTGGATTCGTTTTACCGTATTGCCGACGTGGAGCAGGAATTGAACCTATGGGTGTAACTGTACATCCTGTAAAATTATCGGGTGAAGGAAAAATGCCTGTCGTTAATGCCAGTGGCGATGTTTCTATTTACGCTACTGCAAAAAGACCGAATAAAGGACAAGCTGATGAAGAAAAATCTGATGAAAATTGTGAATGTGTAACAAGCAGTAAATCGACTAATTATGAAAATATTGAATCTGTTATTGATACGCAATCTGAATCTAAGCAAACCAATTATGCCAATATAGATTTCACTCAATCGTTAGAACACTACGAAAATAGTAAAGATATTCTAACAAAAAGTGGTATTTCACAAGAAGAACTAGAAAAGTTCGCTGATCAATTGAAAGATACAAAAATGAAAGCGTCGTCCAGCGAAGAAGGTTCCTTTAAAATTTGTCAGAAATGTGGTCACATAAAAGAAAGAGATAATGATTATTTAGTGATGGATCCGGATAAAGAAATACCAAAAAAACCATTCACTGGTTATCTACCGATGCAACCGGCTCACAATGCTTGTTCCAAAGAAGTATTGTCCAGAATTTACAATGGTATGAAAAGTTCAAGCAATCCAACTTTGTCAGGCTCTTTATCAACGGATGGAAGTAAAAAACGTTCCGATTCAGAATATCGTGTACCAGGATCAGCGATGTTATCTAGTCCATATCTTCGACGTCGTCTTTTAGATGGTAGCAATAGCGTGGAATCAACTGGAACTATTGGTATTTTGTTAAGAAAACGATCTTATTCGGCCGAATCGGCTCATTATTTAGACGACGAAACTCATACATTCCCGTCCACTCTCACCATACATAAATGCTCTAGTGAAGCCGATAAAGCTTCCCTGATAAGCAATGAGCCACATACATCTTGCATGAACTCAGAAATGAAAATAAGTCAAGAGAACGGACAGATATCGGCCGCTTCATCTCAACCGTCGTTCATAAAAATTCGTCGTTCATCATCCGTACCATCGAAAACTGGTCACAACAGGGATTCCTCCAGCAGCAATGACTCGGGAGTATCCACTGGTTCTCTCAGTCATAGAACGACTGAATTTGTTGAATTCGAAACATCGTCTGTAACATTGACAAAGAAACAAAACGCTTTGTCGATATGCCGAAAAAGTCCACCGTCTACATGCTATCACAATAGTTTACCGAGAAAATCGAAATCTAGCGATCCCTTACGGGAATTATCATTCCAATTTCAAAAGACTAAGATACCCACAAAATCATCCTCTGCGGAAGCCGATATACCTACGTGTTTGCCGAAAAGTACAAAAGGGTTTAATAGCCCTGGTGAAATATCGAGTAATGCACCTTACATTGATTCCAGAAGTACAAGCAGTGGTACCTCCGATATGTCTGATTATATCGAGACACTTTCCTTATCTTCTCATTCGTCATCTGATACACCAGATAGTTTAAGGTCTGTTATTTATTTTATTTTTATATAAAATTTCTGAATCAAGATTATATGACAATTATCGGTTCTCTTTAATTAACTTAGGTTGGGAGGCAGAGCTTTAACTACTACGCTACGACCTCGTAGTGGTAAAGAATATTATAAAATCGATCGAAATATCTTGGTGGAACAAGGTCGAACGTCATCTGCCAATTATGCAAATATTACTCCTGTTCTTGAAAAAAGTGAATCTCCTTCACCCGGTTATATAAGCAGCTCACCCTTTGAGCAACCTCAACCTATTCGTGAACACTTTCTTTTTCCTGAAGTAAATAATGTTTATTGAAAAAAATGTTTTATAAAAATGTACTTTGTAATTAATAATTGTCAATCTTACAGGAAGTTTAAATAACGTAACGTCCATAGCATCGTTGTTTTTGGGAAGAAAGTGGAAAACTTGAAGTTCCTAGGAATCCAAAACCCATAGGAGTATTTGCGTTAGAAGGTAATTCGAGTTATTGCCATTATTTACACTATATGCAATGATCTTGTATTTGCACATATATTTCTTAAAAAGCCTTTATGCATGTTTGGTATGTATACTGTTAACAAAAGAAATAATAATCTCAAAAAAATTCAACAAAATTACATCATTGCAAGATCAAAAAATTATGTTCATAATGAAAATTAATTTTTCCTTGTTTTATATATTTTTATATCATCTTTTTAATTAATTGAATCGAATTCATCAAATGGTATAACGGTATATATGTAGAAATTAAAGGAATTTAAAATCCTAGCGTATAGTAGAAATGTGGTCAATGATACGGTACTTCCTACAACGATTTAAACAATTTCTAAAATTTACTCAATGAAAACTGTAATAGTTTGTATAGAGTAAGAATCCTGCCCTAGGATAAAAAAATACTATGCATTGTATACTTTATATGAGTATATCATTTTTTGAATACATTTTATTTTATATGAGTATACTTCTATATAGGGTAATTGTAATAGTGAAAATTGAAGAATGTACTTAAGGGCTCCTTATTTAGACTGATTACCATAACACTGTACATCAGCATCTGTGCAACCAAATAATGCAATGAAGATAGTCAGTTGCATATAACGTTCACACACAGGGTTAATATAATTAAATTATTTTCTAAAAAAAAAATAAGGTGAAAATAGTTTTAATAGTCTTCTTCCTCTTTGAAGAAATTTATATGAAGGTTACTGTAGGTCTTTGGGCAATCAAATGGCACTATATATAAACTAGAAGAAGACGTTGGAATAAATCTTAAACTATGCAAATTTTTAGCATATGAATTCATAAATATCTCGAATTTATAAATCAATAGTCTATTTTCGTTATTTTTCGTTGATTTTCTGAATCTTATGCAACGAAATAGCTGGTGCGATTACAATATAATTTACAAAAGTACTATAAGTTATAAATGTACTTAAAAAATCGTGTATTCGCGTTTAGTTATATATTAATAATTGTATAATTATATTTTCTAAGAAGAAGAATGGATGAATGAAGTAAGTTTTTACCAAAAATATTTATTTTTATTTTAGTGATGCAAGATCTTTTGAAAAAGAGAAATATTTATTAGTAAAATAAGTGATACTAGTTGAATATATTCTGAAACATAAATATTGCCAAAGTTATGTGCCCTATTTCACACTTCTTTTAATAATGGAAATGAAGAATATATGTTACAACCTGTGTAAAATACTTCACTTCCTTTTTTCCATTAAAGGAGTAAACAGAGTAAAATCTTGCACTAAATTAATTAATACATTGGGAAGATTGATGTAATAGGTGATATTTAATGCAATAATAACTACAATAGAAGTATATACTATAAAATCAGTATAAGTTGTTTTGCACTAAAATATTAATATAAGATATTCTATTATATAAATATATATATATACATAAAACATACACATAGAAAGAGGGAAGAGGAGGAGTGGGAGAGAGAGAGAGAGAGAGAGAGAGAGAGAGAGAGAGAGAGAGAGAGAGAGAGAGAGAGAGAGAGAGAGAGAGATGTACATATACATATACTTTTTGCTCCATGGGCAGATGAAATAAGTATTCAAAGTCAAAATTAATATTAGGCCATTTAACAGATGTACATTTTAGAATACTGCCATAGTATCATAAATATTCTTCAATAGTGAAACACACAGTTCTACATGTTATTAAACACTTATGTTTTTGAGGACTGTTATATTAATATAATACTGAAACAATTGTATTTTTATGCTTATTTTTTCTCCAACACATGCTTCTGAATTTATTTCTTCTTTTTAAAAATTAAATTTCTGTAAACATACCCTTGTATGAAGAAAGTATAGGAGAATAAATTTCCATTTAAAGCTATGAATTTTGTAAAAGTATTAAAGTAGTATTATCAGAAGACTGAAAATAGTAATTGTGTGGAGTAATAATAAGATGGTATCAGAAATCTTAGAGTACTTTTTCGTAATATTTTATAATATTTTTTTCTATTGCATTATACACAATTTTACATAGTTAGAGTAAATAATATCTTCTATCGATTATTAAAATTATGAAAATATACAAAATGTAAAAATGAAATTATCTTGATTTTTACATGATATGCTTCATAAAATATATGCTATAAAATAGGTTTTTGAACAGGTTTATACATATGATTCTTTTGGACATTTTGTAGTATAATTAACTTGTACACAAGAACAGAAAACATCAAACTACTATAAATTATGCAAATATATCAGTTATTAATATACAAAGATAGTATAATGTAAAATATTTAACGTTATATTTATCTTACATAAATTTAAATATGCTGGGAATGATTAGACAAAAATTTAATTTTAAGAGTTTCAAAGATAAAGCTGGTACTATATCTCTGTAATTTACAATTCTATTAAACAATTTGTATATTGTAAATGAAACTGACTGCGCTGAACATACTGTAATTGTTATATTATTTAGAGCATGCATCTGTAATGTAATATGACTAATTTAAACAAGCAATTTTCATATCATAATTTAAATTTACTTAATTTATAAAGTAATTTTTAATAATGGTAAATCTGTGTGCTTACATGGGATTTTGTACAGGGTAACCCACTTTAAGTGATCCATTTTTAATGGAGTCATAAACGTCTCCCATGTCATGATAAAAAAGTGATCATACTTATATAAAAGTACTTAAAGTCACAAACATAAACCATTCAATACAAAGTTATATGAACATTTTTAAATCCCATTCTAATAGTATTTCTATAAATCATTCATAGCAAAAACGTTCTGCATCTAAAAAGTTTTATTTGTATGTAAGATGTAGACAAGATTGAGAATCACTTTTATGAACATTTGCTAGTCAAATATTAAGTACTATTATAGTCATAATATATTTTTATTGCGGAAAATTGTAGTATATGTAACTTAAAAATTAAACACGTGGTATATTCTCCTTAAAGTTTAAAGATTTCTGAAATAACGACCAATATATCCATTTATTGAACTTATATAGAATTAATTCTTCAATGAAAATATGATCGATATAAATAAATTTTCTTTAAATCATGAAAAAAATGTTATTTCAAAATTTTAAATGAGAAATAACCAAATGCACGTGTTAATTTTTAAGTTATAATTGATCATATCTAATATAAGAATTAAATTTTGAATCATTCAATCATACATAACAAAAAAATAAGGATATTTAAGTATACTTTAATAATTAATTATGTACATATTTAATGCAAATCAAGTCACAATTAAATCTTCTTTATTTTGTAATTTCTGAAAAAAATTGCTTATGAACGTAGTTTTCAACTGTATATATTGCATACTATTGTATCAAATTACTTTCCGAACATTTTTATAATATATTTACTGTAATACTACTTCATTTATGATTTATTATCATAAAAAGTATATAAAATCGGGAAATTCAAGAATTCCTTCTTTTTAGACTTTTAATTACATTTAGATATGCAAAGCAAGAAGTAAGTCATCTATTGTCGTACATGTAATCAAGATAACTCAGGTAGATACATATGTGTGTGTGTGTATATATATATATACATATATACACAATATAATATATATATATATATATATATATATATATATATATATACACAGCTTGATTTAAGAGTTATATTAATATACAATGCTAAATTGATTTTAAATTATCTATTTCGATATAATGATATTACATGGTAAATTTGAACTTTTTAGCAATTCTTTTATCAACTGATTTTATATAATAATGTGATGTTATTTCACCATAATTATAGAAATTCTAATCGAAATATCTCATGTCTTTAAGTCCAATTAATAATTTCGAACATAACAAAAACAAAATTTATGTTTTTGATAACTTAATATCAAGTAATATTTATTTACTATATTTATACAACAAAAGTTCAACAAATAGTAGAGCTTTTACACAAAGCTGACCATTTAGATATCAACGATATTCAAACTGAAATAATACTTATACAATTTTTATATCAATGTGATAAAATCCTAATAAGTACTATGAAAACATTTTTTGAAGAAAATCATTATCTTTTTTTCAATCGTAACAGAATTAAAAATAATAGCATATAAATTTTGAAACGTATCAAGACATCATTATAAAAACAAAAGAACATCCTTATTTTATAAAATATAAGTTTTATTGTCATTCAATTATTTTCTAAAATTATAGAAATAAGTAAATTTGTAGAAATAAGTGTAATTAATGGAGCTTATGTACCAAGCAACACGGCTACATAGTAGAATTTCATTCTGATAATAAAATTATATCATTATCTTAAATTTTTATAATTAAGTATAGAAACAAGAAAATCAAATCATTATAGTGCAACAAATAATTTAAACGCATACGATTTGTAGTAGATGAAGTTACCAAAAACAAAAAAAAATAGTAGCTGAAATAAAGATATATAAAAAATATTTGTGTGCATTGTATCTTCAATATTCGTTTATCACTATAATTTCAATTAAATTATAATTCTAAACCGATCTGAAAGAAATATATAAAACATAAATCTAGTTAATAATAAATATAAAGAAAATAAAACACTTTCGTATATATTATTGCCAAAACATTTATAACAGTATGAATGTACATTTGCAAAGAACGCGTTTTAAAATAAATGCTACATTACTCATAAATATTTGACAAAAGCAGATTCATTTTCAGTGGTAGTATACGGAATACTACAACAGACTTTTGTAATATTTATAATATCGATAGTATAAATTATCTATAAATTCACTTTCTATTTCTTTTAATATCTCTTGTTGAAATTGTCACATTTAACTATATTTTTATTACAGATAGACCTTGTTCACAAAAATACAGTTTCGATTATTTATTATTTTTTATATATTAGCAGTAGTATGAATAATAAAAATATTTTTTAATGAATTCTCTATTTATTACATTTTTGTTAACATAACTTCATTGTTACTTTTTTTTTTTAAGTAATTTCATATCATCACAGATTCTTTTTTCTCTAATACAGAGCAAATTTTCAAAGTAAATCATTTTATAAGAATGAGAATAGCTAATTATTATATATATGTAACTGTTTTTAAAAATATTTTCTATCTAACAAAAGAAAATAATAATACATAAATATTCATCATGAAATGAAGTAATTGAGAGATGGATGCATATAACATCGTTCTTCGATAATGGTCTTTCGAAAGAATAATTTAAAATATATAAAATGAAATAATAATTACTTTATATAATAATATTTTATTATTAATTTTAAAATAATATTAAGTAATAAAGGCATTTCTCTATTTATGAAAGAATTTTATGTTTCTGCAAGTTTTAAAGTAAGTAAAATGTATGAAGTTGTAAAAAGCAACAAATTGTCCTATGCATCCATTTACACAAATACTATATATATTTGCACAAGCTCATTTCTATACTACGTTTCAACTTGATTTTTCATACATATACTAGATATTTTTTCTGGCACAAAGTCATTACATATAATAAATCTGTACAAAAATAAATAGCAGTATTTTAAGCAATTTTAATAAAGACAAAATGGCATTATATATTTTGATCCTTTCATGATTCGTGTAATCTTCCATCAAGTTAACTTGTTTTTCTTCGAATCATCAACATCCACCACATTGTAGCTCCTAATTGCACATTTAATTTTATCAATTTTTCGTATTACGTTTTAATATTTTTTATAGATTAATAAAATATTTTATTATATTGCCCTAAAAAAATTATAATAAATCGAAAAATTATAAAATCTTCATAGGATAAATATTTTGTTATTATATCATGGTACAATGATAAAGCAAATAAAAATTCTTTTTTTTTTTATAACTATAAATATGTTATATCTAATCTAATGCATATACTCTTTTCTCAAAAATAGCGATGATATATAATTTAATGTATGGATTTAAACAGTTATATGTATAATATAAATAATTCTGTGCTCATTACAAATTTTTTATACTAAGAAACTTACTTTCTTTTTACTATTTTTTATTAAGTTTACTACTATCATGATTCATATTTTTTTTATCGTATATGTCATTAATTCTATTAACCAGACCAAACAATTTTGCTTTCTGTTTTTTCATGATCCTGCTCCTCGAAAGAGTTGTTTTTTTTACCCAGAACAATACCGGCACATATTATCAATTTCAAGCTGTTAAATCTCAAATCCTATTTACTTAATATTTTTATCTAAGTTTAAACAGATATTGAAAATACAATTTCTTTCTTTAAGGGACTTACATGCATACATACATACATATATATGTATGTCCCCTAATGAAGAAATTTTATTATGTATATATCATCATCATCATAATATATTATATATTTTCTTATATTTAGCAAACTGACACTTTTGCATATTTAAAAGCTTAAGTGATCTAAAATATATATACATACATACACGCGTACGCAATCCTTACGCATATATATTATGACTACATAAATAATTTTACAGAGTTTTGTACATTAGTATATTGAAATATGAATTATTTCTTTGGCTTTGAAGCTCTTATAATTTTTACAAAGAAATGATCTAGAAATTCTATATAAATAAATGAGTAATTGTGCATACTCTTCGTACATATTTTTATATAGGATCTTTCTATATTATATCTTCTCCACGAGTTTTAGAATATAGCTATTCGTAACAATTAACTTTTTACAGATTAAAACTTTTTAATATTTATAAATATTTAATTTAAGACACAGTATTTTAATCGACTCATGACTTGAATATTTCCTTTAGTATTATTTCAACACGTTATTGGAAATTAAAAAAATCTGAAATTTTTATAATAAAAATCCATTTCACATATATCTGCAAATATGTTAGCTTCAATAAGATTATGAATCATACAATGAATATACTTTTATAAGGAGAATGTTAAGTTCAATCTACTCTTCAATCTAGTTTCAAAACGGAAATAGTTCAATATTATGATTACATTTAATATTAGAGCAATGTATATACTATTGAGCAGTAATATGTGTAATTCTGCTAATGTTTTCTATAAGCGTATTATTACATAGGCCAGATTTTTCGTATATCCTACATATAATCTAAAATATTGGTATTGCATAAAATCTCTTTGCAAAGTGAAACATATTTGTTATATATGTGTATATATATATATATATATGTATATACATATATATATATATATATATACACATATATGTATATATATATATGTATATATGTATGTATATGTATATATATATATATATATATATATATATATATATATATATATATATATATATACACAGCATGAGAAGTAAACAAATAAAATCCTATTTGAAGAATATTATCAAAATTATATATTCTTCTTTTTTATATCTATATGGACTAGATTAGTACTAGCATTTACAATACTGTAATCCTACTTTCCATTATTTAATTCTTCTTAGTTATTTGTTTCCTTAATATAAGGTCTTTTTATTAATAAATATGATTTATAACTTCTAAGAAATATAAGTTTATCATGCTGCTATTAATACACTTAGAGACAATTGTCCTTCTTTCATTAAATTTTTCAATCATTAAATTTAATATAGTCTTACAATACAAGCAGGCACCCCAATTTCTATTTGCTAAATGATAGCATATTTTTAACAGTATTATAAAAACTACTATTTATGAAGAATAATTTTATGTTAGTTTTGTTAAAATTAGAAAGCAATGTAATTATTAAAAGTAAGTACTTTGAAAAATAAAAGATAAATAATATGTTCATATGTTAAAATGCAAAACATTATTATAAATCAAATCGAAACAATTAAATATTTTTCATCATCATTATAAAAAAAAATATATTTAGTATTAAATTATTCATTTTCAATTAAAAAATTATAATAATTTTATAAATTATGTCGCTTTGTCAAAAAGATACACAAACACAACAATAATAAAACTCAATGATAAATATCATAAAAATATATCTTGTTCAATTATCGAAAACATGTTAGAAAAATGATAAGTAACATGTATGCTAATATAAAATCCTTAAAAAGATTCTCTTGCTTATGAAAGCATTATGCTGAATTTTAGAAATATACTATTATTTGCAGAAATAGAATCTTTTCATTCTATGTTTCTAGATGCGAATACGCATGCTTGTCATCAATAATCATCAGAAATAATGAAAAATAATACATATTGGATATGTAGATTTTTGTTCTTTTTTTAAATAAATCGTTATACGATTTATAAAAATTAGTACTGCGAGAGATGTGTGCATTCATTATAAAGTAAATATTGATGCCTATGGAATTTGCATAAAATTATAGTTAAAACTATCTTTTCTTGAAATGAAATTTAGTATGAATTATATCTTATTTAAATAGTTATTTTGATTCAATATTTTTGTGAAAATTGGATCAGTATGTAGAAATTTTTGTGCATTATATTAAATGCATTTGAGGGCCCCAATTACGTAATATTTTTCAAATTTTTTTCTTTAGTAAACGTACAGGTAATTTACTATCTCTACTTCTTGGAGTTCCAGCTGTATTAACTAGTGTATTACGTGAAAGTACAAGTATACGACGTATTTTATTGAGCTGTTCATTACTTAAACTTCTTGTTAAATGCCGTTCGGTAGTAGAACTTGGGACATCTTCGATCTCTTCACTATTAAACCTGATTATAGATCCTAAACAAACAGGACTGGAAGCCCTAGTAGTTGGTGCTGTTCTACTACCTGATACAACACCTCTTAGGGGAATTTTACTAACTCCTTGATTATGATTTACATCCAAAGTTGAATATCGTCTTAAGTTTCGACCAAAATAATCTGTCATATCTAAACTATGTCGTTTGAACTTTTGTTTAGAATCCTTAGAATAGTCTGGGTGTTTCAAACTAGAATTCATAGAATGTCGTTTAAGACTTTCTATTGTACATTTTGGTTGGGTAATTTTTGTTTTATCTTTATCTAATATTAAAGAATTTCTCTTAACTTTGTCATCTATAGATCTTCCTTGATTCGCATCAAATCCAAATTTTAATTTACGACGGAATACTGAATATCTTTCAGTTTTTGATTCTGAATTAACTATCGATTGCTCATTCGAATTTTCCTTTAACATATTTCGATGTCTTAAACCTTCTACATAATCCATAGAACGTATAGTTTTCAATTGATCAGTCATATTTGCAATTGTTTTGGTATGGTCCTCATATTCAATGGAAGAATGTCTTTTAGGTTCTATTCCTTTATAACTTGCACTGCTTCTCCAAGATTGTTCCCCATCGGTCTCTCTTTTCATTCTTGTAATGGCTATTTTTAAGTTTTCCACTGGACACTTTGGTGTATTTTTGGGTGAAGAAAGTTTTGGTATTCTAATACCTGCATCCACTAGGAACTCGTTGTCTGACAGTGTTACAGGTATCTCATGCACAGAACTAGAAGCCCAACAAGAGTTGTTATAATTCATGGGAAAGTTTGCAATGGTTGGTGTTTTATCACCGACAACAATGTTAGTAGAAGCTTTTTGCGAGTAAGGATCTGTTGGTAGGATACTTTTTAGAATATCTTGTTTTAGTTTACTTCTAGGATACAAGTATTGTGGATCTATATTATAACATGTAGAATGAGATGTAAATCCCTTATATTCAAGATCACACATATGTGGCCATCTAAATGAAGAGGATACATTAATGGTTGAAGAGGATTGACCCATTCTTTCCAGATACTGTATCAGGTGGATTTTGTTAGACCAATCTCTTGTTAAGTTGCTGCTAGAAATACTAGAAGCACACGAATGCTAGCATATAGATCTCGTTTTAACTTAATTGAATAATGCTGGATGTATATGTCTTAATATAAAAGATATATTAGTTATATCATATATATCAATGACAGATAGATGGAAAAAAATGTAGCTTAAAAAAAAAAAAAAAAAAAAAAACAATAGATTCGAAAGAAAACAATAGTTTAGCATGCGAAAAGCTTGTTATTTAATATTAAGTACGTATGTATATGCTCCAATTCTTTTTTTAAAATATCTGTCCTAATTATTTTTATAAGATTACTAATCGAAAATATATCACTATATATTAGTTTTATACATCTGTTTGAAGCAAGAAAGCTGTTATATCAGCAATTTATATATCAATCTTATAAAAACAAAGCACTAGATATAGAAAAAAATAAAGGAGTAAATATAAAAACGTATTTACCTGTTTTTTAAAGCTTCCGTTCGAGGAGTTGTAATATCTATAAAAAGGAAAAAAAAAAAAACGAAGTAATCTATAGAAATACATAGTTTACTCAAGTAATTATAAGAATAAAAAATAATTAAGCTTACGTTTCACAGGTGGTGATTTAGTTACACTATGTACTTTAACTGATTGCGGAGACTGCTCTACTTTCGTTCGAGGGTGTGGTCTGAAACATATGTAAATAATATCAATGAGAAGATAGAATGTGATAAAATATAATAAAATAATTACAAATAATATTTAATAAAATAAGTAAAATTTTAATCATTATAAAAAATTTAACTTACAAAGTTTTTGTTGTTCCTTCTATTACTCGTCCTCGTACAGCTATTTAATATACATAAAAAATAATATTTATACATATACACACACACACACATACACGCACACATATATATAAAATAATTTGATTTTTCAGCTAATTTTAAGTTTTATTTTAATACTATGTACTTACGAGGACTGATAGTTTTTTTCGAAGTTGTTCCAGCAGAAGTAGGAGACTTTCCAATGCTTAAACTCAATAGTTTCTTTTCTTCATCTAATTTTTTAGCATCCTCTAAATCTTGCTTAGTTATTTTATTTGCAACCTACAATCAAACATCTATTATTAAGAAATCAGTTTCTATTTTAATGCTAATTCAATTGCATAAATAACTTACACTCTGCCTTTCATATCTGACATCCGTTTGTTCTAACTTCTGAACGACACTCGTTAACGTAGCTATTACATCTTTATCCTTTTCATTGGTCAGTAAATGTCTGACTGTTGCTTCCAATGCTGTCAATAATTTTTTATCTGCAGGTATCCAAAGTTGACTTTTTAAAATGGGTAATAAAGACACTACTTTTAATCTGATGTTAGCTACAGAATCCTCAGTAAGATTTAATAATATAGTAAAAAAGTGCTCTTTAAAATAGGTAGAAGAATACATAGCCAATGCTTCTACCATCATACGGACGAACATCATTCTCACATAACAATCGGGATTATTAGCTAGTTCAACATTGATTCTGTTTCTAAGTTCTGTTCTTTGCATAAGCTTAGTATTGTACCGTAGAAAGACAAGAAGCGATCTTCCGGCGGCAAGACGCACTGGTAATGGCCTCTGAAATTTAAAGAAAATTGTAAAATATTTTTATATTTGAATATTCATATAATAATAATATGTTTTAGGAAATTTTTTTAACATATAACGATATAAAAGAGAGGTTCAATAGTTATTTTCTACTCACTGCATGTAAGATTCTAGATGAACTCACTGGTACAAAATAAGAAAATATAAAGTCACTGGGAAAACATTTGGGCAATATTTCAAGTTGTGCATGCATAGTAGAAGCCAGTCTCCAGTTATTTGTGGATGCAATTTCTGCTTCACATTTCAACAAAGCTCTGCCTATTTCCATTAAAGTAGAATCCTGTATCAAGTAGTAATTTAAGAATTTAATTGAACATTAGTATATTTAAGATTTATTATATTTAATTTCAGTAATTATTAAATTATTTTTACCATTTTATCTGTTCCAATAATTTGACTTTCTACTAAAGATTCAAGTGTTGATGATATGTTCGGAACTAATTTTTGTAATACTTCCTCAGGATCATCCTTTAGCAATTTTACGAAATCAGCTTTGATTCTGCCACTTTTCATTCCTAATATTTTCGCAACCTAATTTTTATATTATTTAAACAAATTAAAAAAAATATTATAATATATATCCATAACTATTATAATATATATCCATCATTATTTTGAAAATTTATGTTGTATTACTTACTTCGTGGATTCCACTTGCAACTGTTCTTCTAATTATATAATAAGAATCATTGGTTAAAGCACTAAAAGTAGAAAGTAAAGAATCTACGTCTTCTAAAGAAGCTGATGTAAAGATGAACATAGCAGGTAGATTAAATGCGCAACATCGTCGACATTCCAAGCATCTTTCATAATCAATAGAATTACTATCAAGCTAAAAATTATATTTTAAATTTCAATTTGATATATTGATTATTGATAAATTTTAATATTCTAATGCTTACTAGAGGAAGTTCTGGTTTAATTTGTTTCCTCATAGATGGAATACCCATTTGTGCAAGTTGTTGAAAATACTTCAAGAACCATGACTTTTCTGCAGGTGATAGATATTCTAAAATTATAATATTTTATAGAACATATGTATAGTGTTTTGAGATAAGTGTTACGAAAAATAATGTTTAAATTATAATAAATAGGAGGAAAAGTATGAGAACTTTTCTTCATCATTTTTTATGTAAAATCTAATAGAAATTAAGATAAATTTTTAAATATTTTTTTGAAAATAATTTAAAAATCAATTAAACTTTTTATATACATCTCTAAGTAGATTTAAAGCATCCTCTATGTATATTTTATTATTATATTAGCGAGTAGTACTTTTTTTTCAATACCTGGCAATAGAAATATTGAATATAAAAAAAATAATTTCTTACTTTCTAAACCAAGAACAAGCTTTCCAAATTCCTGAGCAATTATACATATCACGTTATCTTCTAATTTAGTAGCACTTTCACATAATTTTTTGATAAGTGGACCTATGATGGTTTTTATTGTATCTGTAAATGACGAATTTCTATATAATCATAATTCAAACTTAAAGAAATTTTATAAGGCATATCATCAAAATATTTAGTCATGTTATGTAATATAACATATCTTACCATCTTGAAAATGAGGTAGCAGGTATACTATTGTCTGTACAGATGCGTACCGTACATTGCTTTCCTCATCCCTTGCTAATTCTACAAGAGATGGTAGCAAAAAAGGTTTTAAAGACTCAGTACCAAGACCCTCAGCAACAAAACGTAGTTGTAAACAAATACTAGCTCGTACTTCACTATTCACATCTTGACAAAGGGACTGTACTGTTGGTAGAACTTCTTTATGTATCCTAACAATAATGTTTTAGCACGAGTAAAACAACGTATTAATAAATTTAAATAATAATTTTCTTTTCTTTTCTATATAGCAAATACAACTTTTATTGTAACATTGCTTCGGTATAGATAAATATTTATATAAAACAAAGTACTGATTAAAAGGACTTACATATCGGAATTAAATCTTGCACAAATTTTTCCTAATAGTCTGCTACACATCATCCTAGAGTAAACTGGTTGTGACAGTTGTCCTTTACTTATGGCCATTGGAAGAATCTGTATATGTACATAATATTATTGTTATTTTATAGATAAAAATAATAATATAAGAATGAATCATGTTAAGACATATATAAACCTGTGTTTTTATGACTTCTATTGGCATTAACTCTATCACATCCAATAAGGTCTCCAGCCATGCATGACATATCACTTTCAATAAAAACATAGAAGCATTATATTAATTTTTATCAAAGTACATTGGATCTAATATAAATCTCTCTTTGATAGAAGAAATTATTATACCTGGATCATGACTTTCAAGTGAGTTTAATATACTTGGTAGGAATGTTTGACTAAAGATACTATGGCTGATAAGCTTTCGTTCTAATATAGTTTTGAATGTTGATGAAGCAGCAATATGACACTCTGTAGAAGCAGTAGGAAGAATTTGCTGCATTTTGGGAACTACCCTTGACATACATGACTGCGCGTCTGTAGCTAAAAGATTTGGTAAATTTTGTATAACGCTAAGTTTTTGGATTTCTTCTCCTTTCCTGCAAAAAAAAAAAGAAAAAGAAAACAATTGGTAAATTTTTTAAAGTAAATTTTTTTGTTGATCATGTCGATGAAAGTATGTACAAAAAATATTATTTTTAATTATATAGGATGCACAAATAAAAAATAAAATTTTAAAGATATTCTCTCATTATTACACAAATCTTACGGTACAATTAGAATTTGTGTATTTAATATACGTCGAAATAAAAGAGAATAATTCATCAGTATCATCATTGTCAATGTCTCCGACCAATGGGAAGAGGGAAGAGAACTTTTCAATTATATTTGTACTATTTATGTACATAGGATACTATTTCCTTAAAGTACATTTCTTTAAAGGAATATAATTAGAGACGCTTAAACGACAGGTCTGCGCGCTTCTTGAACGATGCTGTATATATTTTTAGAATCATATAGCGGGAAAAAACAGGAAAGAGGAAATGGACGATGATACAAACAGCTATCATCCATCGATTAACGGAAGGCATAATTTTTGAGGATGAAAAGTATGTCGTACAAGTACTTACGGATCGGATGTGCTCTCATTTAAAATATCATCGTCTTCGTCCAGCCCGTAAGAAACTAAAATGCAATGTTCCTTTCTCATGATGTTACGTATTCTTCGTAAATCAAAGAAAAAAAGAATGATACGAATCGCGAACAATCAAGCGAGCGAACAAACGAACGAACGAGCGAATGAACGTACGAACGAACGAACGAATGAATGAATTAACGAAAAAACAACTAACACCCACTCTCAGAACAATATAAACAGCACTACGTAGTATACGGCCGTCGTGACTCGTGAGCCGCACTGTCTCCTCTTTCGTCGCATCGGACATTTCTGTAGAGCCGATAGACGAGAAAAGTCGAACGTAACCGAATGTTATCGAAGTTGTACTGCGTAGATAATCATATGTAGTGAATGGTATGACAGATTCCTCTTCCTAACAATAAGCGGGATAAGAACTTACGTAATAAGAAATAACAACAACCTATACTACCGATTAAATCATTTCTTATAATTCTATCGATTTTCTTTTCTTTTCATTACCATGATTAAACAAATCTTCATATTTAATTTTTATTGATTCTTTTTCATTGATAATTATTTTGATCGAAGCTCTATACGCTTAAATCGATTTAAGTTAAGATCAAGATTACGATACGCGGATAAATTGAATCATTCGTTCGAATTTCTTTTTATGTCTCTCTAATACGCAGAATTGAATGCTTGCATATCAGAATTATTATTTAATCCTTCTGCAATCCTTCGAGGAAGTACGATTTATGCAATTTGACGAAGAAGATTTTGTCTTCGTTGCATCCGATTTATCTATGCGAGATAAATTATTGTCTTTTACGAATTAAATTTTTTTTATTTTTTTTTTTTTTTTATTTTTTTTTTAAATACTAATATAATAATTTATAAAATATTAATTTAAAAGACGTGATAACAAATTATATATTACGTTAACAATTGCATTATAATGCTAAAATTTCTTTTGACAGAAGTAGTATCGATCTTAGTTTACTTAATGAAAATCAATTAATATTAATTCCTACGACCATTAAGGTTAAATTCTAACGTACTTACGTAAGAAGATGAAGTGCCCTTTCTATAGGCTTCTCTTCTAATTTAATGTCTAGAGAATGTTTTTTCAATTGCTCTTCGTCCTAATTAAAAAAAGGGACGGATTTTTGAAAAGGAACCAATATTTTCAACAAAGTAATATACATATATTGGAAAAAAAGTTAAACATACCCGTGTATCAGGCAAGGGCTTATCCAGTTGAAGGCTCGCGAATTCTTCTAGATCCATATTCACTTATTACTACGTAAAGACATTAACATTCCATTTATTTAATTTGCTCATTCAAATAACCAACCATTTTAACATACATACGTACATACAGAAAGCGATGATAAGTGATAAGTAAAACAAAGTCAATTTAAGCTATATTCAGAGATACTCAAAGTAAAAAATTAAACATTTTACGTCTACATATATATATATATATATATATATATATATATATATATATATATATGTACGATGATGTTTATATATCTGACTCTTTACACGTTTTTTTTTTTCCTTTACCAATGGAATATTTCTTCAATAATAAAAGATCAATAATTGATCTGAACGGGACGTAATTAATTTTTACGCTAATATTATAAAATACGAAATATATTTTTACTTTTATAAATTGATGTATATAATTTAGATAAGTATACATATCGTTACGAGGATATCAGACATATTTAAAAATTTAGTAATTATAAAAGAGTTCTATTGTTTACATGAATATATACAAAAAGAGTAAAGAATTGCTGAACATAATATTCTGACGAGATTTTAACATTTTATATAGCTAAGATTATCGCACACTATTATTCAAAAATAAAGCATTCTACGTATCTATATAATCTACACTTTATAAAATAATTACAATTAACAAAACTTATCAATGTTATGACTATTATACAAGAAGTATGGTCACGGTCTTCCTTTTTTACGAGTTATAATACGTTTGAAACGCATTTATTATTAAAATTAAATTGTGATAGTATTCATGAAAGAAACAATGAATGAATGAGTGAGTGAGTGAGTGAGTGAGTGAGAAAGAGTGAGAAAGAGAGAGAGAAAGAGAAAGAGAGAGAGAGAGAGAGAGAGAAAGAAAGAGAGAGAGAAACCGTTACACCTGAGTCGGAACAATAGATGTACGAATGATATATTGCATTTTTAATATAAAATATATATATATATATATAGAATTATATATATATAAGAATTGTGCGTTTGGTCACGATAATGTTACAAAAGAATTGTATATCACGAAAGAAAACTAGAAGTTTCGCAATACGATTACGTGATAAAATAATAATTACAGAGTTACAATCTGTCGGATGTATCATAAAGTTTCTTATAAAGATTGACGATCTGTACATGGGAAGACATCACTTTATTCTTGTCAATGACATACTTACAGAACATATCTTTTATTACATTATGTATGTATATATATATATATATATATACATATATATATATACATATATATATATATATATATATATATATATATATATATATATATATATATATATATAAAGAAAATATTACAAATATTATTTCGACGCGAGTCTTGTCTAAATATAATCTGTATTTATCCGATGTGTCTATATGTAATCACGCCTGTAAATGTCCAATTAGTCTATTTAATTTTACGGTTGTGGAAGCACCCTGAATCGGTAATAATAGTAATAATATTAATAATTAATAATAATAATAATAATAATAATAATAATAATAATAATAATAATAATAATAATAATAATAATAATAATAATAATAATAATAAAAAGCAAAAAGTCAAAATTCGTCTAGGAATATTAACGTTTTCGACTTCTTTATCACAAATGTGAAATTTTGATATAATCGTATTCCTTTTGTGAAAAAAAAAGTGAGAGCGTAATCTATCTATCCAATATAACGTAACTGGATAATTTACATCTACCATATCCTCTTTTACCGTGTGTTTCCCGATTTGGACTAGCTTCAGTCACGGTGAAGAGTAAGATACATAGGATGTATATAAAATTATAGATGTAAATATTACAGACTAATAAAATTCATCGAGGAAAATAAATGAACGTAATAAACGTACAATTGAAAATAAAAATAGGCGAAGGGATATACGATTTTATTATTTAATTTTTTCCCTTCTAAGAGATTAAATTTTATGTGCCTGTAAAGATTGTATCTATAATTTTAATCGATGTAATAAAGAAAAAAAAAAAAATAGAAGAAAAAACGTAATTTTACTCTATTATTATTTATCAAGAGTTTCTCCCTTTCAAACGTAACTTTCATCATCGACGACGGATCTTCCATATCCCATATGCCTGGTGGTGATAGGTGCACGTGGCTGAGGTGGTGGTCGATAAGGTGGGGGTGGTGGTAGTGATCTGGATCTACCGGCAACTTTATGTCTATCTTCAAGATTCATATGAACTGGTGGCAAGTGCCTGAGTCTCGGTGGCAAAGGTGGTGGGGTATCTGGCCAAATTCTCTCTTCATCTTCGTCTTCATCGCCATACAAATCGATAGCTTCAGCCTGTTTAAACGAGTAAAGATCGTTTCTTTCTCGGGATGATCCGTAAAGTTCGTTCACTCTTTCCCTATTACCATATATACTGCTATCCGACTCGTATCTTTCGGTACGAGTGCTCTCCTTATTCACGTAAATTTCGCTCTTGACTTTCTTGAATTCATAGAGATCACCGTTGGAATGGTAGCTGCCGTTATGCGACACCGGTGAATCACGATTAACATAGATTTCTGAGTTGACTTTTTTAAATTCACCAAAATGCTCTTTCTTGAATTCATACCGATCATTCGATAAGGACGTGTCACTTGATAGATCCTGATCGGAAACTCTCTCCTTACAGATTTCCTGCTGCGACGTTCTTTCGTATTCGGTTCTAAGTTCACGAGATATGTCCAACTGAGAAGTCCTATAAATATCCTTACAATTTTCTACATTCTCTTTCATGGAATCTTGTCTGAGATAATCTCTACCGTATATGTCTTTCTCATCGTATCTCTCTTTGCGGTGTTCGTGTTCATCCAATTTAGATCTCGGCGTTCTCTTTAACTGGGCTCTAAGCCAGTCTTGCCGTTGAAAGTTTGGATTTGGATAACCCACGTTGTTTCTTTCTTCTCTAAAAATGTGTTCCACGTTATTCGAATGATGGTGACCGCCATTTCCTGCATAATTCATCCTTTCTTCCCAGCCGCTATAAACACGGATATAAGTTTTTCCATAAGATTTGTTATCTTCTTTCAACAAAGGCTTATCATAGCTCGATGATGTTGCGTTTACAGCGGAATCTTCTGAACCGACTGGTGACTCTGGGATGAAGAGTTGACAATCTGATAATGTCAAGCCTGAATCACGAGAAAGTGACATGTGATCCTTGCGTGGAGGTTCTGTTAAATCCAGACTGTCCAAGGAAAGCCCACCTGCTACAACGAAACATATTTTTTAATCAATGGGAGATATTAAACATGCAAATTGAATTGTGATTACAAATGCGGAGTAATAAAATTAATAAATATTTTTAATTGTATGAGGAATGACGGTGTTACGTACATGTTAAGAGAAAAATCGGCAAAGACAGTCAACGTTTTCCGGTAGAATTAAACTTTTAAATAAGAACATGCGATAGGTAACGATTCTTCTTTTTAACGTCTAAAGGAATAAAGTGAGCGAACTCACAGTGAAGGCTGTCCGTGCTTTCTTCGGCCCCACTGTCGCTACGTTCCTCACCAAGAAGTTGTGTGACACCTTCACCGAACAGAACTTCACAATGCCGAATCAGCATCTCCGTCAGAGTAGGAATCGCCCTGCCTTGATTTACCGAGGGATTTGGCGACCAGAGAAGACTCGGACCACAGCAAACACCGAGATTACTGGCGCACATTAAATTGTGTTTCGACCTCCTAGCTATGTGATGCAACACGCATATTAAATGCGAGAGCAACGTATAATTTGCTTTAGGCAACCTATCAAGAGTACTAAAAGAAACAAAAAATATATATATTTTATCATACACATACACACACACATATATACATGAAATCACGCTCTTCTTCCTTAAATTGGTAAAACTGCGGAAGACTATTTCATCAATTTTTATTCAAAAACAGATATTAGATAAGTTTAATGTGATTTTTTTTTTCATTTATCGTTTACTTTTGATATATAAAATAAAATATATGTTGTTCATAAAATTTGCTTTTATAAAATTTTTCTATAGAATGATATTATTTCTTCCACAATTTTACCACTAAATTTTATTAAACTTTACCAATACTTACTTTTTAATAGTGTGAACAGGATTTGGTGTTTCCAGACTATCCATCCAAAGAGGAAATAAATGAGAAGTTAGAAGTGGATCGGGTAAAGATCGAAGAAAATCCTTTAATAATGCTGCCACAGCTATGATCGGTGCGGCTTCCAAACAACTTGGATCACCGGTAGACTCAATTTGGTCACGCAACTCTCGCACGATTCGTACATTCGCCGACTTTCGGAAGATACCTTGCGTGAATGGTCCCTTCGCGAAGAGTTGCTGAAGCATGACCAACACGGGCTTTGGTAATCCGTTTTCGTCCAACCTCGATAAATTGACACCGAAAATGCTGGGATTTAAGGAAAGCGATCTTCTCAACAGACCCGTGATTTTCGACTTGTTCTTCTTTATCGGTGACTTCGATACAGGTCGGAGAATGAAGTGACAAGTGTCATGGCCAGATTTATTACAATGTTCCAAGTCAAAACCTTCCTCGGCCGATAAGGTATGCCGTAGATTCGACATTTTTACGGCGAATGGTCTTTCATGACCGATCAAAGGATATGGCGCCTCATCTGACGACGTTCTGGCCCAAAGTTGAAATGGTCCTTGAAGATCCAATAATCTAGTCGCCAAGTTCACACAAGCTGCCGCCGTCATTTCGGATCCAACCATTATCGTTTTACACTAAAATAAAAGGAAACGAAAAAAAAAAGAACTATACGGCAAGTTTACAAATCATACGTTCAGTTTTATATCTCATATTCTATTCATTCCGAAGAAAGTTTATTCATCCTTAAAAAGCATACAATCATATTTGTACGTCCCCCCATGTATACGAGATCGACGAGAATATGTGCGAAGAATGGACCATGAAGGCACGAGCATGTATCTCGGTATGAAGCACTTACGTATTCCGTGTTCGTGTCGCTGTCGTGATACACGACTTGAATGTTCGTATCCGGTGGTTCCTTCATGCTTTCCTCTCGTACAAGCTCGGTAAGACGGCCCCACCAAAGATCTCTTGCTGCTGCGGTCCTGGAAAATCAAAAGATATTTTTCCTTTTTCTTTTGATGATTCTTCCACGTTAATATAATTACTTTTATTATTTTCTTTTCATTTGCCTCAAGTATAATCTTTATTTCATTCTTATTTGATCTATTATTTAATCGTTTGATCGAAAATTTGAACATTAAAATATTACTTTAATGTTATTAACATTAAATATTAAAGGAAATACAAAAGCTAAGGTTTCTGATCAAGAGAAATACCAGAACAATTGGGAATAGTTTTTTACAATTTGGAAGCGTCAAAAATTGAACTTACATGAAGGTAGCTACGACGTTCGTCGTTGGCCAGCCAAGTACGAAGCTGGTTTCCTGAGATTTGCTCGTTTCCGCTACGTCATCTATATGACCGGCGGTGAGCCAGAGTTCGCTCATCCTTACGGATTGTTTCAACTTGAAGTTTCCTCCGCTTCGTGCTTTCGCGATCAGCAGGAGGTCGGAGAACAGGAAAAGATGTCTTTCTTGCGACTGCATACCCTGTAGAAAGAAAGGAAGAGAAAGGAGAATAAAATATTTTTATTACAATATAGCCATTAAAAAATTTCTCAATTGAATATTAATATCATAATAAAATATTTACCGTTGTAAATTGTACCGGTGTTTCCAATAGAAAGGTTCTCGGTGGTGATTTTGACGGTGGCGAATTATTTGAAACATTTAGAGATTTTTGTGACAACACTCTAGTCAACCTGCCTGGATTTGTGCCGTTCCTCTTACGAATCAGGCTCTTCATTTTCTGTAAAGTAAACAAAGAGACTTTGATTCGTTGTTCGAGTCGCACGTTTCCAATTTTTTTCCTCCTTCCGACATCGTCCTGTTGTGCATCGATCTCCCTGTCACGTATATGCATATATTTAACGATCTTTCACGGAGTCCATCATCGTACAAACTTTTCTTTACTCATTGGTAAGCTATCAAGCGCACCGAATTCATTTGTAAAAGGGACTCTTTTGAAACGCGCTTATATGGACTTACTTAATTTTTTAAAGAGCGATACCGATCATTATCTACCTTTTTTGTTAAAGTTCTTCGAACACTTCGAATACAAAATATCTGAAATATCTTTGTACGGTTAATTACCTTAAATTTTTTAAAACATTAGAAAGAATTTATTTACGACATATTAATTTTATTCTTTCTTTTCTTTACTTTTTTTTTCTTTTTTTTTTTTTTTTGGAAACAAACGTAATAGCAAAGAAGCAAGAATATGGTCTTGAAAGTGGGCGTTGAAAAGTGACTTATGAATATACCGTTCTTTATCGCATTTTCTTTTTTTAAGATAAGAAATTTATATAGTACCGTGGTGAGGACATCTCGTTCATGCAGTCGTAAATTGTCGCCGGGAAAGAGCTCTTGGATACGATGAAGGTCACCTTCGAGCTGGCCACGTTGTAAGACGGAACCACTTCCGACGGTTCCGTTTCCGTTCTCTGACAAATTTCTCGCTTCTTGCCCGAGATACCTTTCATATTCGGCTAACCTCTGGACCTGCGAGCATAAATCAAAATTGTATATTTAAAAAGAAAAAAAAAAGAAAAAGAAGAAGGGAAAAAGAAAATAATCTTTCTCTCCCTAAAATCTTCAAAGAAGAAAGAAATTAGTGGTTATCTGGAATAACGGGAAAAGAGGGGATATTTAAGTTTTATTATTTAATATTAAGAATAATGGTACAAGATTATTGGTCATTTATTTTTTATCAATATAATCAAGGAAATATAGCAAGAATTTGAAGAACGAGAGAGAAAATAGTAGAAAGATCTGTTAAAAGCCACACATTGTTTCTGCGAATCAATGATCATTTGAAACGCAATGCGATTGGATGCGTTGTCGCATACTATCGACTACGGAACTGGTTAGGATTAGAGGGAAAGAGAATCATCTCATACCGGATTACGCGCTGCTTTGAAATCTCACAGAAAGCGCGTCTCTCTCTCTCTCTCTCTGTCTCTCTCTCTCTCTCTCTCTCTCTCTCTCTCTCTCTCTCTCTCTCTCTCTCTCACTCTCTTTCTCTCTTTCTCTCTTTCTCTCTCTCTCGTTGCACTGGCCATGTTTAGTACTTCACCTTGCTCCGCCGTGCTCTGCCTCGCCTCGCCACGCTAACTGGGATAATTATCTTCCTTGAGACGTACGAGATATGTAAATTTGTGTCGAATCACCGTTTTAATTCTCAGTTGCGATTAGGCTATTACTCATAATTGTATCGAAGTTCATTTAAACCATTAATTGACGTAATAGTTTGTCAAAAAAACGACAAAGTTATTATAAAAAAGTATATTCTTCATGAGTTTTCGTCTTTTACTCTCGTCTTTTTTTTTCATGCTTTTCTTATATTTTTTTGCTTTTTTTTTTCTTTTTTTTTTTTTTACTGTAGTTACGTCGCATATTCAGGTTTTTATTTTATTTTATAGTAGAAATTACACAAAATTATTATAAAAAATAAATTATTTACTAACATTTACAAGAATGTCATAGAAACTCAATAAAAAATTTGTGTATATATAATATAATAATTTGTGTAATATATATATATATATACGTTTTGTTAAAATAAGAATTTTTATATAAGTTCAAATTGATAACGTTCTAAGTAATTATAAAATCGTTATTTGACATTTACTTATAAATCATATTTCGACGTAATCTTGATTCGATGTCATTTTATATTATGTGCACATCGGCTTCATGTTGAACTAGATACTATTACTTATTATCGATTAAGCATTCTTTCGTTCATATAAAAATTGCTATGAGAGTACATTTCATCGTCCTTTTATAAAGCATTATGAAATAATTAATGATATTAAATAGAGGCATTTACGCACGTACGCAATATAAAATGTTTGACCTAATTATTATTTTCTCAATAACGTCGTAGAGAACTTTTTTCGCATAGTTAATATATATTTTATTCTTGTTAATTTTTAAATCCATTTTAATACTATTGATTTACGAGTGAGGTATTAATTATTTTGTACTTATATTTTGTAATTATATTACATTTAATATAATAATAATAAATTAATAAAAATATCGGTGTTTCCCCTTTTTTCCCTCCCTCCGTATATTTCTTTTTATCTTCGACGAACAATATTTATTCGTTTGACTCGAGTAGTTGTTTTATTTATCGAAATTATCATAAAGCGATTGATAGAAAGTGTATAAGTTTACAATTACACGCGCACACAGAGTATTCTTGTTATTACTGAACGTGTTTTGAATTAATTTAGAGTTCCATTAACAAGACATTTCCGGTAAGTCAATTACGTATAAGCTTGGGCTATTAAACGAGATTAAGATATTCGAAGAAGCCCATAAATCTTTAGAAAAAATAAATAATCAATCGCCAATCTAATGGTAAAATCGATCGAATTCAAACTTCTAATTCGATCTCAAAATTAAATAAGACAATGATAGATTATAAAGAAAATCTTATTTATTCTATAAATTCTATTCAGATCTTTTTATTCGATTTAAACTTGACTAATTCGAATACCTACGATTTTTGATAAATTCGGATGTGTTTCTTTAGTTCTTAGTAATCTGGAACTTATTTAAATGAATCGAATAAAAACGTCGTGCGATTCTATATTATTTACGAGATAGTTTTTTCTTTCTTTTACGAATTCTCAATCAAGTTTTATCTCGTTTATTATTATTTATTTAAATGTCTAGATGCGACCGCGAGACCGGCTTCTCATCGACTAAATAGGTAAACCGGTGGCCTGTTATTTTCTACGAAAATATGAATCACGTTTCATGACTATTAACTCGAACAATCATTAAACGTCATCACGCATGTATCATTCTCTATCTCATTTATTTCTCTTTCGTATAAACGTGCACAAAGATATTCAATTGTTCATATAAAAGAAAACCTTTCGAAAAGAATAAACTAATTATTTCATTCAAATTTCGTAGTAAGGATTAAAATATTCGAAAATAAATTCTGTTAAATAATTTTCAGAGATTCTCGAAAGATTCTTACAAGGATCTCATAAATGTAAAGACACAATTATTAGGTAAGGATAATATAATAAATTCCATACGTTTTTCAACGTTATTATATTATTATTATTATTTTTTCATTTTTCAATATACACGTATTTATTATTGTTAAATAATCTTATAAAATTTCTCATTTGTATAGTATATATTTTATATAATATTTTATATATATAAAAATACGAAATGTTAGAATTTATAACGAAATTGATGCAAGTTATCAAACGATATAAATAATGAAATAGTAAAAATGTAACATCGCCTAGCAATGATGATAAGTCATGTGCGAATGATTTGGCGAAAGGAAAAATTAAAATTATCGAAAGGAAGGATCGTGAAAGAGAATACAGAAATATTGAATCGTTATATCACACGATCACTCTTTTTAGGGTGTATACAATAAGGATTTTTTGTTCTCCTTCATCAACTATTTTCTAATTTATTAACAAATTAGGGTGATATAACTGGCAGATATGTAAAAGAAAAATTTCCAACGTACGATATTATCGTTTGCTTTTATACATCAATGCTCGCGAATATGCCTTTTCTCTTGCGTCTATTCTCTTTCCTTCTTTTTCTTTTCTCTCACGAGTCAGCGATCTTTTTCTTGTCTCGTTTTCCTTTCCCATCGTCATTGTAATTCCAACATCGCGCGACCCGTACATATACACGTACACACAATACTTTTTTGTCCTATTCTTACTAACCGGCACCATTCTTGACTCCCCTTTTCGCACACTTTCTCCGCTTCACGAATCAAGAATAACCGCAATATGTATAATGCTAGAAGATGTTTCGAAGAAATATTTTTCAAGTATCAATAAGAATTGATCATGGTCAAAAACAATGATATTATAACATCATTTCCATTGTTAATCGCATGATCTTTTTTAAATGAATTCGATTCAATGAAATCAACGAGATCATATATTTTTCTTTAATCGAAAGGTGAAGGACGAAGAATTTTTAAAAGGGCATGCATTTCTCTTTCGGAAGGGCGAATCTTGCCTCTTCGCGAAGTCAATGCGTCGTTATTAATGCTGTACAACAAGCGAAGAGTCCTTCTTGCATAGTAAGAATATTTATACATGCACAGATACCAAGAAAACAAAGTATTACTATTGAGAGGATGGTGCGAGATCAAAGGATAAAATAAAAAAAAGAGAAAAAAAAAAGAAAAGAAAAAATGAAAAATTGTTTTACGTTTACTTAAAAAGTTATCGATTGATTTCGATAGCATCTATTATTCCTTCTCTCCCTCCCTCCCCCTTATATTATTCCAATATTTTTAATTAAAACATTTTTATTTAATAATTCGGTTAGAAAAAATGATCCATAGAAATAAGTTTAAAAATTTACAAATTTAACATACTCTTCATTATTTCACATGCCAAGTAAGTAAATCGAAATGGTGTGCACTATACGCAAACATAATTAAAAACAACATTTGCGTATTATACTTTGCAAAAACATTGATGAAACTTTTAATATGTAGAAATACAGTTATGATTGCGACGTGACAGGCAAATACTGACACAGTATTTCACACAGTGATTTACAAGAAGTTTTTTTGTAGGTTGTCTATGGGTTGCCGTCAATGAATTTTTTTTTATATGTAAATATGTATGCTCTGAAAGTAGAATATATCTCCTCATAATTGGTAACATCATTCTATTTTATTATATACTGGTACTACAGGTTTAACGTGAAGTGTTTCGCTATTTTTCTCATTATTTTCTTCCATTAAGACCATTACTTTCTATTTTCTTTCTTTGTACATCTATTTTTAAATTAGATCGACTTTTGACTTTAACGTGTTACTTGTCCCATGTAAGGATTGAGAATAAAATATTTCCCTCTCTTTCTCTCTCTTCCCCCTTGTAATTCGATGCAATCTTACTGCCAGGAAGGACGAATAAATTATCACTAATTCTCATAGTGATCGATCTACTATATACTTTCGAGCATGCAACCGACAAAATTAATCTTATT
The DNA here is from genome assembly GCF_912470025.1 of Vespa velutina. Taxonomy (NCBI): domain Eukaryota; kingdom Metazoa; phylum Arthropoda; class Insecta; order Hymenoptera; family Vespidae; genus Vespa; species Vespa velutina. Next base: position 6,505,652 of record NC_062191.1, read on the forward strand.
TCAAATAAAGGACGTTACGAATGATGATTTTTCAAGTGGTATGGATAGCAATAAAGTTTAGCGGGAGGATTCTTAGAAACAGGTTGTGACGAGTGAAACGAATCTCCCTCATTGTCAGGATGTTAGGAGGAACCGTGAGGGAGTCATTATGAGTGAATAGAAAGAGGTGGGAATGTGCGAATGAATTACGATAGGCGCTGCGAGCTAAGATGGCGATATACGTGTTGACTACCGATGCGGATTACGAAACGGCAGTATTCGTTGACGAGGATAATTCCAGTGCGCGTGTGCGCGCACGCCTTGCTTGTCTTCCCTGCCCACGTCGCCTTTCGCTGCTCGTTCCTTCGCGCACCTTCCTTCTCAACCGGTGCGGCGGAATCCTCCGCCCCGAGCTAAGGTTCAACGACGATACGATACGATACGATACGATACGAGACGAGACGGGATGGATACGAGACAAGACAAGACAAGACGAGACGAGAAAGAAAGATAGATAGATAGAGAAATAGAGTGAGAGAGAAAGAGAAAGAGAGAGAGAGAGAGAGAGAGGGAGAGAAAACGCTCTAAGAAAACGTGAATGCCATCGACGATCATTTCATCTAGCTACTCGTTACCTCGAATTATCTCGTAAATTGCGACAATTTACTATGATTGTACATTTCGTGCCGAGCAATCTCTCTCTTTCTCCTCTCTCTCTCTCTCTTTCTCTGTCTCGTTTCTTCTCTCTTTTTATTTGGATCTTCCTGTATACTCTCTTGTTATAACGATATATCTTTTCAACAGTTCCGTTAAACTTTTCGTCAAATCGAAACGATAAATAATTCCTTGCACTTTTCATCGCATTAACGGAAGAAGTAAAAGAAACAATAAAAACAAAATAAAAAAAGAAATAATAATAATACTAAAAAAAGTAAATAAATAAATTAAAAGGAAAAGAAAAAGAAAAAGAAAAAGAAAAAGAAAAAAAAAAAAAGAAATGATGAGTGATTAATCCGTTCGTTACAATCCATGCGTATTTTTTTTCTCTATTTTCCTTCTTTGATGCTTCGATGACGTTCAATGCTATTCGCATGCCAAAGCTCAGTCTGATAATTAACACTATCCACGTATATGAGAGACTACTTGCATGCATACAAGTACGTTGCGACGTGGTAACTAATTGTAAGTAGTAGTAATAGTAAGAGTGGAAAAACGCAAAAGGAATTTCTCGTTGATCGAACACGTGCAGGAGCGGTGCGTTGTAAAGAGTTTAGGAGCATGGTATATACTACTTCTCGTTGTGATATAATGCCGATAGTCGAAGTGGCAACGGTAGTAGTATAGTTAAGCCTTGGCTTAGATTCCAAGCTCTGTCGCGTGTGCTACCTCGTGACCAATGGCGTCGCGTCTTTCATTATAATTCACGAGTAACAATGAAATGTCGTAAAATTCAATATTTGTAAAAAAAGAAAAAAAAAAAAAAAAAGAAAAAAAAGAAAAAAAACCCATTTAATTCGAATATGTAATGGTGTCTCGATGTTTTCGGGATTTCGTAAGTCATTTAAAAATATTCGATAGTCAATGGCAAAGAGCTGTCGTTTCGAGAGAGTGAGAGAGAGAGAGAGAGAGAGAGAGAGAGAGAGAGAGAGAGAGAGAGAGAGAGAGAGAGAGAGAGCGAGAGCGAGAGAGGGAGAGAGAAAGAGAGAGAAAGTGAGAGCTAGGGAACACTAAGAGAAATTGTATAATTATTAAAAGATATATATATATATATATATATATATATATATATATTTTCACTGTTGACCTTTTATATATAGATATAAAATTTATCATTCATCAATGTATAATTAATTAAAATGCTTTCTTAATTAAAAAACTTGATTGTCAGATAATCTCTTAAGTCAAAAATTCTTAGAAAGCCTACGACTATGCCAGTGTGCATACTTGAGCTTGCATGTGTGCACACATACTTATGTACTTACTTACACACGTTTGTTATTTAGCGGCGCTTGGTAATAACGTGACAGGCAAAGGTATTCGAGCCAGGAGCAAGGAATCCCATTCCGTTTACTTCGATGATGGAATTCCAATGGCAGATTTAATGAACGCTCGGAATAAGAGTTCATATGTTTCGAATTGAGCCGAATAATTACACTATTCGGATATAACGAGGAATCATCTTCTGTCATGATCTACATACATCCAAATTACTTTTTAACAGATTAAACAGAAAGAAAAATTCTTTCCCCCTTCTCTCGCTCTCTCTCTCTCTCTCTCTCTCTCTCTCTATATATATATATATATATATATATATATATATATATATATATATATATCTTTATCTCTCTTTTTCTTATTTAGATTTGTAATATATAAAATTCATTAGAAATAGTTACTTTCCCTAATATATATATTTTTTTTCTTCCCATTAATAGCGAAACATCGAGGGTAAGGGTGATTACAAGACTCGAAGACGTTGATCTACGTTGTGTGTAACGAAGAGGAGATATATATATATATATCTTTATCTCTCTTTTTCTTATTTAGATTTGTAATATATAAAATTCATTAGAAATAGTTACTTTCCCTAATATATATATTTTTTTTCTTCCCATTAATAGCGAAACATCGAGGGTAAGGGTGATTACAAGACTCGAAGACGTTGATCTACGTTGTGTGTAACGAAGAGGAGGATTCGTATTAGGCACAACTTTTACCGTTAAGTACTGGTTAGAAAAGCGATGGAAGTCTCTCTCTCTCTCTCTCTCTCTCTCTCTCTCTCTCTCTCACTCTTTCTCTCTCTCTCTCTCTCTCTCTGTCTATCTCTCTCTTATACGGCATTACACGCGAGAACATTCTCCGCGATGAACACTCACTCGTAGGTCCTTCTACCTCCGTGTAATGCCACTGCAAAAAAAAAGAGAGAAAGAGAGAGTACCTGTATCTTGTTTCTTTCGACCTCCGAGTATCTCTCTTCTTCAATCTACGAGTTTCATCGGTCGATGAGTTCGATCTCTCGCAAAATCGATAGCATGTAATCCTTTTCGATAGCTGAGTATTATTTTCACGGATAGCTCTCTCTTTCTCTCTCACATGCGCCTGCACACACACATACATATACAATTATTGTCATATTTTGAAAATATAACATAGTTTTCAAAGTGACGTTTACTACGCTAAAAAAAGAAGAGTACGTGTTAAGAAAATGTAATACTGAAGTTAAATATAAAACAAAGCACACAAAAGTAGGGACTCGATCGAAGAGAGAAGTCAAAAGTATCTCGACGCAGATTCGCGATAGGGAAGGGACGATGACGAAGATGAGGAGGAGGGAGTGGATGTCCTTGGAGCACGGTAGTTAACTGCAAGCGTCTACTCCACGAGGAACCATTACTAACGAGTCTGAGGAGTGAGGATGCACCAGGTGTATAGATACATGAATGCATATTCTTCTCGTTGACGTAGATTTTGTAGAAGTCGATCGTGACCAAATCATAATGGATTTCTATTGTTCCAATATTGATAATGTTACCAACCTCTCTTTTTAAGTATTAATGAGCTTTTAATAGGCTAGCCAAAGTTATTTATGTACAAATGATTATTAATGATAATAAAATTGATTTCCATATTTCTGTAATATCGTATTTAATATTTCACATCATTAATGTATTCAAAGAATGAAATACTGGAAAAGAAGTTTTACGTGAAACATTATAATTCCACATGTGTTGTATATGATTCTCGTAATGTTATAAAAAATAGAAAATTTACTTTATACACCTTCTTTTTTTTTTGGTTTCTTTTTTTTTGTATTTTTTTCGTTTTTATTTTGATTTTGCGAACAGAATTGATCGCCTCTCGTATTGCAAAGTCGAATTGCGATTTAACGTACGATTTAATCCTTAACCGAATGGAAATGGCTTGTCCGCGCCTACAGCCGACGTGCCTCGAAAACTGGTCTTAGTACGAAAGGCCCTTCCTTCGTCGAAGGTAAAGCGAAATTTAAAGGGCCGCATTCTTCCTCGAGACACTCCTCTTTCTCTTCCCTCTCTCTCTCTTCTCTTTCTCTTTCACACATATATACACACACACATGCGCGCGCGCGCGTGCGCGTGCGTGCACGTACACACACTCTTTTCCACTCTCTTCGCGAATCTTATACGGACACTAACATTTTATGTAAATGGATTTAGGTTCGCCGCTATGTTTCGCGTGCAGGGACGCGTACCCTGCCGAAAATATCACCCGTCGTGTACCTTCGTTTCTATATTTATCGTCTTTGGATATAATCGTTTTGCCCCATGTGACTGATGAAATGGAGAAATAAGAAAAAAGAAAGAAAAAAGGGGTGGGTGTGGGTGTGAGAAGAGAAACTCTTGACTCATTTTTATTGCTTCCGTTGAAAGAAGTTAACAAGGAAAGACATGCAAATGTAATAGCGAGATATATACTCGCAAACTAAAACGACATTTTTATTTTCTATGAATTTAAAAAATTCATTTCAAAAGGTGAAATCGCGTGAAATTGAAAGTCAACAAAGTTCCTTATTTTCTTCGTTTTTTTTTCTTTTCCCCCTTTTTCCACATTTCCTTTTCAATCAGAAAAGTTAATATTATATCAATTTACTTAAAAACATGATACATATATAGACTATTGTACTCCAGTCATCCTGACGGCGCACAGTGTCGTGACAACGACCTTGCGGACATCTGCCCACGAGAAATGGCCCTTAGTCATCGTAGGAATGCTGACGGACATATTCTCGATCCACTTCCTGTATCAGTGAGAACTAAAAATACCACCACAGGTTTCATCATTCGAATCGTTTTGAAATTACAATTATTACATTTTTCATGAATCTCAAAAAAAATTCAGATAAACCGGATGATAATTAACGTTAATGCATCAGAAATAGAGTGTCGTTTTTAATTTTTTTTTTTTAACATAAAAGTTTTAATGCAATATTCTTAATCAATCACAAAAGTGATACGTTAAAAAAATAGTTCATAAAGAACATTTTATTTATATTAGAAACGATGACGTTATTCTAATCTAGATCAATTCTCGAATAGACAACTTTCAATTGTATTTTTTTGATTTTTAAAAATCATAATATCGTTTGAATATATCAACGATTATTTCAATATGAGAATACAAAATTCGTATTTTTCACGTTAATAACTATCAAATTTCAAATAATATAAATTATATGAATGAATGATAGAATATAATATACAAATTATGAAACATCAGACGCGACCCAGACCAAATATAAAAATTATAATAAGTATTCGGTCGATGCACCAGACTGAAGTCCAAAATAACTTCAAATGTTACTCAGATTCTCAATGTATCTCATTTCCTCTGTTTCTCTCTTTCTCTCACTCATTCCAACTCGGCTGCATTCGCAGAATTCACAATATCTTTGGGACATTACAGACTATCTCTTGACCGAGTTCCAAATCGTTCATATTATATTTTTTATTTTCTTTCTCTCTTTTTTTTTCGAGATGAAACAAAATCTCTTCGATATATTATGTTTATATTTATATGTCGCGTACAGAATGAAGGTAGGCCTCGTTAAATTAATATTTTCAAATTGAAGGTTATAAAATGATTATAATCTTAATTGAAAAGGCTGAAAGAATGAATTTAATTCGAAATTTCTTTGCAAATTTGTCCCACTTTTTAAATCTCTCCTTCGACATTATTATAATGCAAGTTAATACATCTGAGTTTCTTTTTACACGATATTATTTACACGATATACATTTATACGGTTTTTTTTAACACGTTTACTTTTATACGACATTAAGATTATTAATTAATTTGTAAAAAATATCACAAAAATCGTATGTATAAAAAAATATATATATTTATTTTATTTATTTTTCTCAATACATTAATTTCTCTTTTATGTGTTTATTAAATAAAATATTTTTATTGAATACATATCTATATTTTAAACGAATTCTTTTACACGATTTTTTTTTCTGCAAAATACGTATCCATCGTGAAAAAGAGACCGAGAGTATTTAATATTTACTTACACACACACACATATATATATATATATATATATATATATATATATATATGTATGTACATATATATAAAGGAGACTTACCAAAATTCATTCTCTGTTTTACTTGTCACAAAAGTCCGAAAACAAACAAGAACAAAAAACAAAACAAAAAAAAAAAGATATTGTTCCAAAAATAACCAAATATATCCACGATATTCACTAATTTTTAAAATTATGAAGAAACGTCGAAACACGAAAATCAAAGAATTCTTATCTACGTGATAAGAATTGATACGTGAATAAAAGGAAAATTTAATTGATAATTTAATAAAATAAATAATTGCACAATTTTTAATTGACAAAATTGGTTGCTATTACGTAATAGCAACAGTCTAATAGTATATATATATATATATACATCAACGCGTAATAAGGGATCGAAACTCATTCGTACGAGCGGTGTACTCAGACTAAAAGTTTCTAAAAGACTAAAAGTTTCTAAAAAGTAGAGCTGACTTTTTAGGTGGTGTCACCCTGGTGGACAATTAGAAAAGCTATTTCCCATTCTGAATATCAGTTTCGAATGCATTTGTCTTCCGTACTGTTCCTTTGTTTTATTTATCTAGACATTAAAATTAGCCTTGAAAACGATATTATATTTCTTCCTCCCTTATACAAAATTTTAAAGAATTTTTTTCTCTTTTTTTTCTCTCTTTTTTTTTTTTTATTTTTTTTTCTTAATACATATCAAAAGATAACCAATTTCGAATTTCATTAAGTTGAACCGGAAAATACAGCTTTCTCGAGCAAAGGAAGCAGAAATACTCGTATCGTAAAACGTTTATGGTTGTAACGGTATACCCGGTTATACAGAAAATGCGCGAACCGGGCGGAGGGTATTGAAGAATTATTTTTCTGAATTCCTTTTGCCTGTACTAAAAATAGAGAATAGTAATAATATTTTTATTACCCTAAAAGTCTAACAAACTTACTTACGATTCTTTATATGAAGTATACTCGATAAATTTTACGATTGACCATTTGTATACGATACGACTCGATCATTGAAATACATTTTATTTTCGTTAAATAAATCGATTTACGTGTCATCTAATTAACATTCAATATGATTAACGATCAATAAAAAAAATTTCGGAAAATTTGTAAAATAGAAGATGAGAAATACGCTCACCAATTCAAGTTCCAACTGCAGCTGCGTTTTACGTAGATCGTAATAACCCTTGTAGTATTTGAACCACATCGTTTCTTTCGTGAACCGTTATGTAATTCGACGAAAAAAAAAAAGAGGAAAAAAAAAAAGAAAAAGAGGAAAAAAGGTAAAGAAAAATGGTAATGGTAAAAAAAAAAAAAAAAAAAAAAAAAAAAAAAAAAAGAAAAGAAAAGAAAAATTTTAAATAGGAGAAAAGCTGAAACGTATAGAGGGCTCGAATTCAGCGTGTCACGTTTCAAGCGAATCCTACCGATCTTGGTGGTCTTCTTTGTCACTTCGATCGAACCAAACTACTTCCGACGTCTTCTTCTTCGCGCGGAATGCAACTTTTCCGTCCTTTTGCATCGCTCCGTTCAAGAGAATCAAAGACTTCTCTGTTCTCCGTTCTATTCCGCTCCGTTCTGCTTCGTTCTTATTTGATATCGCTTCTCGTGTATGAGTCTCTATCCCTCTTTCACTGTTTATGTGTATGCACGCGTGAATCCATACGCGTTGTAAGAAAGAAAGAAAGAAAGAGATAAAGAGAAAGAGGAAAAAATGAAGAAAAAGAAAAGGATAGGAAGGGAGAGGGAGGAAGAAAAGAAGAACGCGAGATACGATGCACTCTAGGACATTTAAGAAACTGTTCGTTTCGACATAGCCAAGAAGCCAAGTATAGACGAGCCCTCTCCTCTTCGGTAGATGCACCACTACTCTGTGAAACGAATACGTAACGTGCCAGAATTCTCCTCCTCTTCTTCCTCCATTTTATTTTTCGTTTTCGTTTTCTTCTTCTTCTTTTTCATCTTCTTCTTCTTCCTCTTCTTCTTCGTCTTGATGCATCATCCCTTGTTTTTCATCGAGTGTGAAAATGTATGAATATATATGTACGCAAGTGTATATAGAGTTATTTTAATACATTGACTGTCGAAGAAATTTTTTTTGTATAAATCGAATATATTCATCTAATATCTATCATAATTTTTTTCTAGATAAAAGAATATAGGAAAATTCATCGGCATATATTTTTTTTTTTTTATATTACATTTTATTCTTATTAAAATGTATTATGTTATACTTTTAGTTATACAAATATATCATATAAGAAATAATAATGTCTGAATAACATTAATAAAATATAAATTTAGTAATATAATTATTATATTAGAGTAACAATTAAGTATTTAATACATTTGATATTAATTTCGAGAAAAAAAAAAGAAAAAAAAAGAAACAAGAAAATTTCTATATTTACAATCTTACAATTCGAATTTCATCATTGTAAAACTTTTCTCTGGCATAGGATTGCCGCATATCAGTTTTGTGAGTTTATCTAAGTGGGCTAGATAAAAATGAAAGCGAAACAGGTGTTGTTCGAGGAACATTGTGGACAATTCCTTAAGTGATTTTTAACAACTAACAAACAAATTCTAATGAACGTCGAAATAATATCACGAAATATGCATCCTAATTATTTCACTTTTTCTTTCTATTATAATCACAGACAGAACGTAATATATAAATAATAAGCATCTAAATTTTGTACATTATACCGATGATGACTTTTGTAAAATATATATATATATATATATATATATATATATATATATATATAAATTATATATAAATTTCATTGGAAAAATACACTTAAGAAAACTTTCAGATAGTTTACTCTCTTTTTCTCGGATGTTGTATGTAATTCGGTAATCCAGCTTCGATGAAACGTTATCCTCGTTGCGCGAGAAATTTATAAACGGATCAAAGAGCATGAATCATATTCTTACTATCGCCTCGATCCATAAATAAATTACCACGAGGAAAGTCACATATAACTCTCAACATGATTGTAAAAAGATCAATCTTTTCTCTATGTAAGAAGGTTTTTAACCGAAACAAATAAATTGCTGTTGTTGCATTTTATTTTTATTGTTTTTCTTTTTCTTTTCTTTTGTTATCTTTTCTTTCTCTTTTCTTTGAACGATTTTTTCTTGACCATCAATATAATAGACGTATCAAGGACCCTTTTCTCCACAATGGAAACTTATCTTTTCATTTGATCTTACCTTTTTGATAATGATCGTCAAAAAGCTTTTCTCAAAAGAAAGATATTGCCATGTTAAATGATAATATGACGATAGGTAAGTATTTATATCCTAATATCAATTAGGATATAAATCTTTCTAAATTCCTACATTAATAAATATACAATACTAATTCTTTTTAGGAATGTTATAAAGGTTTCAGATAAAATTAGAAAAAGCAAGTAATGGTCACCAATGACCTCCATGATACAATCAATATCTTAACGACTAACAAAACATAGGCGCTTTCGTACTTTCAACTTTCACAAGAAGTAATCCAAACGCATCGCCAAGGAGAAAAGCGAGCCTATATACATACACACATACATATGTATATACATACATACACACATACATATGTATATACATACATACATACATACATGCAATATATATATATATATACATCGTAACTAGTGATCCGTCAGTTTCCTGATTTATAAACCGATTGGTTAATACAAATAGTAAAAATAATTTGCCCTTCGTGAATAGCCCTTTTTTCCGTATAATTTTAATAATAATTTCTACATTTAATAACAGTTTCTACGAATTATTTTTCAAATTTTTTACACTTTGTAGATCTTTAAAGATGAATGCCATTTAAAAGTTCTTAGATCGTTATCGCTTGTTTAAATTCATCACGTTGTACCTACATTTCACCAGCACTAAACTCTTTGAAATGAGTACGCTCGAATTTGTTTACATTCGCGATCAAAGAGAGAGAATGAGAAAGAGAGAGAGAGAGAGAGAGAGAGAGAGAGAGGGAGGGAGAGGGAGAAAGAGAAGGAAAATGCATAATATACTGACTACTCGAGTGAGGTCGATGATCCTACCGTCTCGATGAACGCGCAACGATAAGCAGCATCGAAGGCGTGACCTTCGAGCCGTTAACTCTGAAATTAATAGAAAGATTCTCGGAGTTTTATGAACGAGATCGAAAGCGAATTTTTATATATATATATATATATATATATATATATATATTTCAAAGAAAAAAAAAATCATTCGTTTGATTAGAAATATATTAGAATGAATTGTTCTATATATTTTAATGTTTTGCCACTTTGATCGAAGAGATATTCCCATTTCGGAATATGTTGCTGCACAACCGATCGGGAAGATCTCCCATTTCGCTTAGCAACACACATTGCGGCGCTCTTTAGTACTCCTACGAACATAATATTATTCCCCCCTTATTGACCAATTTGGCCAATTGTAGAAATTTACAATTGAATATGAGAAGTAATAAGTGGAATAATTCTAGAGATCAAAGTTCTTGAAATTTTCTTACAGATATCAGCTTTAACATCATATTTAAATGTAACTGTCCTTTTATTCTCATTTTGAATTATATATTACATCATTAATAATTCTAACATAATGACGGTAAAAGAAAAATGGCATTTTGGAAAATAGATTAAGGAAAAATGACTTTTATTATTGACATTAATATGCAAATTAAAAAGAGAATAATATCTTTGAAATTAAGATGTAGATTATTATGACTGTAATTTTTTTATTTAAAAAAATAAAAAGTTAATTATCATAATAATGTCTTCGACAATATTCCAACGTGAAAGTGCATCACGCGCATTGTTTCTCAATTCGTGAAATAATTTACGTTTCATACATTTCCCACAAATCTTTCAACTTTTGAGTCGATATTGGAAACCAATTCACTGTATGCTTTCGAAACGACGATGAATAATAAGCTATGACCTTATTTTCTTTTAACACTAATTTCTATAAATTTCGGTTCATTAAACTTTTTCTTATGAAACATATTAGAAGGTTCTTCTTTCTTATAACAAGGTCAAGAGACACTTTGAATTATCTGGGATCTTAGGTGCTTGACAATTAACCCTTAAACAGATAGTACGTGCCTGACAAGCACCTATGAGTATAATAATATGATAAGATTCTTACACTGAAAAGATTCTGCCTTCCAGTGCAAGTTTGATGCAGTTGCATTTTGTCACTGAATGTATGCATATCGAAAGTTGGAAATAACAGTGCCCTAGAAACACATATATCCTAATAACGAGATTACCGAGTGCGTATATCAGAAATACACAAATAAAAAAAACATTTCTGCAGCGAATGTATATCTTCTGTATCTAAAAATTTCGAAAATACAAAGTGATTTAATTTTATATGGGATTTAAATTTGTCGCTAATGAATACCGTATAAAATTTGCGTGATGGAAATTAGAAATCTTATAAAAAAGAACAAAAAAAAAAAAACATTTTGAAAGATGCAAATAAAGATATTGAAGACTCAACGCGTAGTAGAAGTAATTGATAAGTTGCACAAGAAAAGAAAGTGCAACTTATGTCCTTACACGTAAAATAGGAACACGGATTACAAGTATTACAAGTGTATAAAATGTCAGCAATCGATATCCTTAGAGTGCACCAAGAAAATACGCGATACTTGCTCTTAAGATTTATAATTTTTTTATTTTTTCAACATAGAATAATGTTTTCTATCGTATTGTCACTTCTAAATCTATTAATTTTATCTTTCTTTATGACCGCGTAAGATAATTTCTAAAGAAAATAATAAATTATAAAGAAATAAAAAAAGAAGAACAAAAAATTTTTCAAGCTTAACCATAGCTGTAACTTCTATTCTGTAACTTCATTGCACGAAGGAATCTGCTTTATCAAATATCATATAACAAAAAAATTTTTACATTATTTATGTGCAACTAAAAAAAATTTCAATTAAATATATATAAATTAAAAAAAATATATATATGTATTAATTTATTAATGCTAATTTGAAATTTACATGAAAAAAAGATAAGATTCTTTGCAACGAAAATTATTTTGATCCAACGTTCGGTATCAAAAAGACAATATTTTGAAAAATTAAAATTTTCATAAAAAATCACATATGCAGTGCAATTAAATTAAAATAAATAAATGTTTTGTAGGGATATTTAAAATATCTTTAGCTACACATAAACGTAAACTATATCAGTCGTGCCTATTATACGGAAACGCTGATTTGTTTTTATTAATGAACGCTATGTAGGAGTTAATATAAGTTTTGTAATAATTAATTTCACATTTTAAAAATAACAAAAAAAGAAAAAAAAAGAAAAAGTATGATAACAAAAAGATCAGTCGTAGAGATTAGTCAAAATAACGATTATGTAGAAATGGCTTTTATGGTTGAAATATAGAGCATTACTATTCAAAATATTATACCAGGACACATTCATAGACTATGAGTCATTTCTTGAGTGCTGGGGTAGGCTTGTACAATACATAGTATTTGAATAATTTTGTATTGAATAGATGAGAAAACCATAAATATATGTAAAAGTATATATATATATATATATACACACAAATATGATATATATTGATGAATGTTATATACAAAATATTGTATTATAATTTCATTATAATCAATACATCAATAAAGAAAAAATTTTACTAAAATATCAAATTTATATAAAAATGTTGTTATATAAAAATCATTAAGATCAATAATTTTAATCTGAAATATTTCTTTTAGATAGAACAGACTGTTTTTTTGAATTTTCATTGAAGAAAGAAAAATATGATCAGGAAAAAAAAAAAGAAGGAAAAAAAAGGAAGAAAGAAAGAACATTTCGTGACTTCATATAAAAACATGCGTCTCATAATTTGTAATGCTCTCTATGTATTATATTTTTATATCTTCTACGGACTGAAGAAAAAGAAATTTAAGTTCTGAAAACGTTTCCTTGTTAGACAGCCCCGAACAGACATACATAGCTTTATAGCTTTCCCGTGGAGATTAGAAGAGGAGAAAAAAAAAAAAAGGTTTGGGTTCGAGTCGCCGAGCTGGGATTGACTACGTGATTTTTGTCACGTTGGCCACCAAGCGACGACATGATCTGTGATACAAATCATCATGAACCAACGAAAGTATAGAATTAAAATACAAGCGGCAATACAGTATTTTTATGATTACTGACAAGTATGAACATTCTTATGAAATGTACCTGATTAAAATTATATAGAGAATTAACCGCTACTTGGCATTCACATTCAAAGTTCAGCTCGTCCATTCTTAAAAAGATTCATAAAAAGATTCATAAAAAGATTCATAATAAACACTGTAGAGGGGAGAGAAGGGGGAGAGAGAGAGAGAGAGAGAGAGAGAGAGGAGGGGGAGGGCGGTCTTCAGACATAAACTAGAAAACTAAGGAATCTCTTATACATTACGATTTGGAAAATATTCAGACGAAAATAATGGAAAAATAATTACATTATAATAATTTCGTTAGTAAGATTTAAATTTATTTAGAAAAACTAAATTGTCCCGGTAATGTTAAATCATTCGTTTAAATTACATTGAAACATTAATATGTTGTAATTCTCCAACCACATGCATTTTTAGCCTTTAGGTTTAAGAATTATGAAGATATCTGAAAGGCCGTTATTTCAATCCAACTTGGAGGTTGTTCTCGAAAGGGGGATTAACAAGAAGCTCAAATTTCAATGAAGTCACATGCGTTTGAGAAAATTCCTAAAACGGAGCCAAACTTGACACTCCTCTTCAACATTTTTTGATGAGAGTCGGGGGGTTGGGGAGGGTAGAGAAGGGATGGGGTGGGGAAGGGGGTAACGGGATCGTGCGAGCAACCGTTCCAACGCGGAATCAACGTTTTTCACCGCGACATCAGGATTTCACGAAGGAAAATACTTTTATTATGGGCAAAGTAAAATTACATAATGGTAGAGACCAAGTCCGCGGAGTTGCGACGTTGAAAAGAAAAGACCGCATGTTAAAACGTTACTGTCCGCACACGCGGCTCGGATTCTCGTGAAAAGACGGCTTTGCGAGTCGTTTTTCTTACCGTAACGAGGAAGCGTAATAGCGCGACAGAGAAATGCAGCCAGGAGGAAAAAGAAGGAGTGCCCGGGCTCGGGGAACGGTCCCTCCATGCCAAGAGGAAGAGGGATTCGCTCACAAGCTTGCTGCTATTCTCAACTTCAAACGAGCAAACGAAAGAAAGTACATCCGTTCCTGCGAAATCAAACTGTTCTTTTCTCTTCAACTTCGACGAAACAATTGCATATAGGTATTACTTCTTTAACTAGAGAAAACTAATTGTAAAGTGAGAGAGAAAGAGAGAGAAAGAGAGAGAGTATCTACAAAGTCCTTTGTATTCTAGCCATTTTAGTACATCCTTTTTTTTTTTTTTATTACTTGCGCTTTCTTTTCTAAGAAGACCAACCAGATTTTCAATTTTAACAGCCTTGTGGTATTTTAATGAAATCGATTTCAAATGGAAAACAAATAATAATAATAGTTAATAGTTTCTGACTAGTCATATGGTTTTTTTTTTTTTTTTTTCTTCAAAATACCTTTCAAAAATTGAAGTTTGACATTAGGATATCATACGATCAAATTAAACTCTTACAAAGATATAGAATTTAATGCTTTCGGAAGGAATATTTGATCATTGTTTTGTCCCAGCGTGAACACGTTTGTTATAAATTTTATTTATCTTTGGTATCAATTTATCGATCGACGTGAGTTTATCGAAAAGTTTCGATCTTGCTTTCGAAAAGTAACTTGCTTGACATTAATCGTGATAACAAGCATGATTCATAATTCGCTACGAATATTAGTTATATTTTGGATACTTTTGAAAGATGTAGCACGTTTCATTCGTCTATATTACATTTAGTTTATGTTCATTACATTTGTTTTATTAAAACTAGCACATATCAGAATCATTTGTCTTAACGAAGACTAACACATTTCAGAACATTCAATTCATTTATCTCATGAATACTAGCACAACGTGCTACTTTTCTTGAACAAAATCGAAACGTGCTTCTTTTCATGACGGACTACTAAAACGTGCCAGTTTTTCTAGACAAAAAGCATAATACGCTATTCTTTCTCGTTATAAATCAAAAACATGTGTAGGCAATAGAAATAACACTTCTACTAAAGAAAAACAATAAAAATTTTTCTGAACATTTAAAAAGGAAATGTTTTTCCATTGAAACACCTCAAGTTTCTAGACTTTTTAATTTTTCTATTTCTACAGATGTCACTCTTTTTTGTTCGAGGTTTATCTATAGTAAAAAACATTTCTATCCTTGAATTTATTTATTTACTTATTTTTTTCTTTTTTTATAAAATATAAAAAACAAAATATTGTCGTAATAAAAATATGTTGATCGTATGAACATCGTTAATCTTGAAATCTAGAAAAAAAAAAAAAAAAAGAACTTTGAAAAAAAAAATTGGATGCCAATTAAAATTATTGGTTTTTTCGAATTAAACAATTCTTTTTTTGGTTTTTCTATATTTTTTTCCAACGTTTTCTTTTTTTTCGTATCTTCAAAAATAACAAAAGATATTTTACATACAAACATTCAATGACTCATCCCACACGATACTTCCTGACTCAACCTGTACATGACTTTGATATATGTATCTATATACATACCATATAAATTACGTTAAATAAGATGAATCAATTAAAAAGACAACTGACAAAGGTGACACACCTATTCCTACGACATATTTTTTTTTCCTCGAGAAGGGAATTATCATAGTTGCACAATACGTAGTGGGGTACTCATTGAAACACAATATGTTCAAAGAGCATAAACGCATGAACGAAAAAATACAGACAAACCATCGGAAATTTCAATTCTTTTTTTGCTTACCCTTCAAGCCTTTCCTTCAGAGACTTCTCTACTACCTCGAGGCACGACTTCTTTTACCCTATTTTCATAGCTTCCATTCTTCTTCCCTCCAACGAACGACTCCTCTCTTCCGTCTCTCCTTTTTATTTAGCCACAATAGACCATGTTCTCAGTTCTTCCTGTTCCCTTACCCCTTTGTCTACCACATCTCTCATCCCCAATCTCTCACCCCACTCTCTTTCTTTCTTTCTTTTTTTCTCTTTCTCGCTCTCTCTCTCTCTCTCTCTCTCTCTCGTATTTCTTTATTTTTTTTCTAACGTACAAAAAATAGTGGCGAGCCTGGTTTTACTTCCTTTTTATATCTACTCAAGGAATACCTTAGATGGTAACCACTCGACCACGATCAACAGTTACGGTGAAACTGAGATCAGTGAGCAACATACGAGTTGAATCAGATCAATCAGACAGCATTTCTTTGTCTCTTTTGTTATCGTCACTAGTACCGTTTTCTCATAAACTAAATCGATAAAAAAAAAAAAAAAAAAAAAAAAAAAAAAAAAAAAAAAAAAAAAAAAAAAAAAAGAATACGATAAAGGATAATAACTTATGATACATTTCAAGTTAGAATATGAATTAGATATGAGTAACAGTAATACTCATATATGGACAAAGCTACTACCTTCTATTGACAAATATGTTTATGTGATCATACAATTGACATAAACTAATCTATATATATATATATATATATATTATAAATACTTAAAAACATTCTCGTTTTACAATTAGATTAGATCGCTTTATTCATGAAGAAATCCGTCCAACGATTCATGGAAAGAACGTGATTTAAAAAGAAAGCCCATGAAACGATTTGATATCTCTTGATAAGGCATAACTTTTTGTATAAAACCTTTACTATATCATGTGTTCTGTACAAAATATAGTATGAAACGAAAAATATTTATGTTCGTGTTTTATCTTTCGATCGAAAATACCACACCTGGAAGATCTTTTTTCTTGTTATTTGTTTACTCGAGAATAAGAAATATCTTGAAAAGGATAATATTTGATAATCACAAAAATACTTTGTCCCATTCGTTTTTTTGTCCAAATTTTATTTTGTTCATAAACAACATATTTTTAAATAGATTAAATAAGCTTTCGTGATCGAAAAACGATATGTATGTGTGTATGACTAATGTTGAAATGAATAAATAAACAATATTTATTTGATCTGCAAAATTGATCTATAAATTTGATATCATTCCCATTTGACATTTTCACTGAATTATTATTATCTATTTTCACAACATTTAAATTATTATTATTTATTATCATATGCTTATAATTTTATATTGAATATAGATTTATATAAATTATATATAAATATACGGTGCGAATAATAATGCTCCAATCCGATATAAATTTGCTCGTATAAATAGATATTTATTATTGAATTGGATGATTATAAAAATTTAACAAGAATCGTTAATTACTTTAATATATCATACTGAATTAATCTACTAAATTTTACGAATAGTTAAAAACAAATAAAGGCATACGAACGAACAATTTGAATTATATTGAAAATAATACTCAGCTATTTTAACAACGTTATGAACAATAAATATATAAAATAAATAAAATCACAAGGGAGTAATTCAAATTACTTTTTAGCGAGAATTCACGTAAGCGGTATAAGTAATCTTATTGTTAAGTAGCATGAGTGACTTTAAGCGGAAAAATATTTCCATTATCTGAAGGTAAAATCGAAATGTAAAATCAAATATCAAGAATGATTTATAAATAAATGTCACGAAAGAATTGTGACCAAATCAGTCTTTATTTAACATCACGATTTAACTCTTGACGCAAAGGCAAGTAAAAAAAAAAAAAAAAAAAAAGAAGAAAAAGAAAAAAAAAGAAAAAAAAAGAAAAAAAAAGAAAAAAGAAACGATTTTATCGATCGAAATTTTTTCTTTTATATAAATACTTTCTTCTGTATATTTACTAACATATTAATAAATCTCCTTAAAAAAAAGAAAAAAAAAAAAAAACAAACAAGCCAATAAACAAACAAAGAAAGAAGATTAGCCCGTTTTCTCATACAAGTTGGACAGCTCTGTACTTTTATATCGAGCACGAAACGAGAGAAGAGAATAATTTGACGAAACGAAAGGAACAGAAAAGAAGAAGCGATTCGATCGAAGAACTCTTCGAAACGAGCGGATAAAAGCTGGTCGAGCGAGAGCAAGAATCGCGGTGGCGAGTTGAGATTACGCTCGGTAGAGCGATGCGAAACGACGCGGTAGCAGCAATGCCAGCGGCAGCCTACATAAGAGCCACACGAGTTTCACGATTTTTCACGTGACCACGCGAAATAGAATGCTTGGTCAGGAATGCTACGAGAGGTTTTATGATTGCTCTTCGAGATGCTGATCGTCTTTCCTATCTCTCTCTCTCTCTCTCTCTCTCTCTCTCTCTCTCTCTCTCTCTCTCTCTCTCTCTCTCTCTCTCCCTCTCTCCCCTCCCTCTCTCTCATTTTTCTCAATCTCGTATAATTTCAGAAAAAATAAATAAATAAATAAATAAATAAATAAACAAATAAATAAATAAATAAAAAAAGAAAATAAAAAAAGGAAAACAAATAATACGAGAAACAAATGGGTTAAAATTTTTCTTCAATACTTCAAATATCAAATCAAATTTGTTGTTCTTCCAAAGATTAATATACCATCAAAGAAGAATAAAATTCTACGCCAATGCAAATCCTCCAAGCTAGATAGAAAAGGTTCCTCAAAGAGGAGGAAGGACTGCTCTTCTGGATCTCCTAGCGAGATATTATCCAGAAGCGGAGGATACGTGTTCGCGCGCGCGTACCTCCTCTCTTCTTCCGTTGCATTTACGTAGCCATAGATATTCTACGTACGTGCGTGAATGCGTGTGTAGATGCGTGTGAGAAGAAGAGGCGAGGTAGACGGTACATACGTGCGAGCATTGCTCGAAGTGTGCGAAGCAAAAGGTAAGGTGGGGTACTGACCGTACATTCCACGAGAAAGGTGACCGCCTCTTCTCCCTTCACTACCCCTCCTTAACCCTTTTCTTACTCCTTTCCTTCTTCGCAATACCGTACAACTGTTCTTACCAAGTCCTAATAATTTACGTATCTATCGGTTAAACAGTTCTTTAAATTTTCGATAGAAGTAACATACGAAAGTGGTTATAATGTTTTATAACCATTTGATTTTTAATCCATGTCCACTTCTGGATTCACCATTATAATCTTTGAAAGTTAGTGTTATAATTGACTCTCGCTGGATATCCATCAAATTTGGATCTACTTCATATATATATGACATAGTAGTATGTATACATACACTTATGTAAATTACACTTATGTAAAAAAAAGAATGACAGAATTAATTCCTTTTTCCTGGCCGTATCCTCATTGTATTCATCAATCAAAAGACAAAGCGTTTAATGCCTTTCCGACATAACTGTGACTCATAATAACTCATACAGTCATAGAGAAGCGTGAGAATAAATTTCAATAACCATGTACATTGTGTTTGATAATACGGGATAAATATATCTCAAAGAACGAAAGTACCATATAATTATATAAATATAAAATCTTCACGAATAAATTATTCTTTAATTGCCGAATACATTTTATATACTTCGTTAACATTATAACATAGATAATCAAATGAAATAAAACAAAAAAAAAAAAAAAACAAAAAAGAAAAATACATATATAGTAATACTAAATGGACTAACTAAGCTAAAGAAAAAAGATCAAATGTATTTTTTCCTTTCTTAAACAATTTGTTCTTTTTTCTTTCGATGTGATTTCTTCGTTAGATTTATTAAAAAAAAAAAAAAAAAAAAAAGAAAAAAAGAAAAAGGAGAAAAAAAATTTTATCATATCTTTCGAATGAACATTAAATAGAATAACTTAAAATCATCACTGATCCTCACCGAATCTAGTATCGATTTAATTCAAAATTTTATTAATCTCCTGCGAGCAAATTAGATCACTTTGATGTTTGAGATATAGGTAAGGAAAAGTATTCGAAAATCTCGCGTCAGCACGCGCGCTCGTCACTTTGCGTCGCGCACCTGTGCGCACCCACCCGACACACAACAGCTGGCCGCGATCCCATCGCACAGCTCGCCTAACGGTGCCGAGACACGAGCAGAGAAAAGCCCTTCCTTCCGAGAGAGTCACGGACTTCCTACTCCCCTTGATACAGCCTCCAACGAGATCTTAAGGAGTTGGAGAACTCTTTTTGACATTTTCTCGGCACAAAGTTAAACTAATTTCAAAATAATCGACGACTCGGTCGACAAATCTTTTCTATTCACAGAAAATTAACTCTTCGCGGTCGAAATCCTAAATATTCACTCGTAAAGTATATTTTTACCGTTCTCAAACGAAATTAAAACTGACGTAAATGAAAATGTTTTGTCTGGCGTGAAATTATAATTGGAGAATATTCGTTTATTTCTTTAAATGTGAATATCTTTTAAGAGATTTTTAAATATATTTTATTGATTTTTTATAGAAACAATTGGATCCTAAGTCTATTAATGTATCTAAACGAAAAATAATTTCAAATAGAAAAAGTTAAATATATTACGATAGATAAATAGAAACTATCTTTAACGAATTCTTTGATGTTCTTTCTCTTCTTGTTTTATCAATGATTAATATCATTTCAGGAATTTCGTTCGTTTATTTCATCAATATTTTCATTTAAATATTTCATTCTTAAGTATATATATATAGCACTTCCACAATATTATTTACAATCATATAAGGAAAAAACTAGTTTCAACTATATCACATTGACTATTATCGCTACGCCATACGAGTCATTTTAACCTTGCATATTTATATACATATTTAAATATGTATACGTGTGTATTATCTAAAATAGCAAACAAAAGTTTACAACGACTACCTTTTTGGATAAATTTTCGCATTATATTATGGTCGCTACATATATACAACTAATTCTTAATATACAAATAATTTCTTAAGATTTACTGCGAAACATTAATTTGCAAAAAAAAAAAAAAATAATTATTTACATCAGCACAAGTAATAAAAATCTCTTAAAAGAAAATTAATATTTTCTAATATAGCCTCTATTTTAAATAATTGAAATTATATTATGATATAATTATGAGTATATATATATATAAAATCTATATTCACTTGACTGCTGCTGTAGACACATGTATAATAGATATATTTATGTATACAAGTCGTCATACGAGTCGTTTCCTGAATAAAGTATCGTTGTTATTGCAAAGATAATAAAAAGAAAAAAAAAAAAAAAGAAGATTTCAAAGAAAGATAAAGCTTTCTACGGAAACGTTTAAATATCCAATTGTAAAAAAAATCCAAACGCGCGAAAACTATCGTTTGTGAAACTGTTCATAGTAAACATGAGAAATCCACTGGGACTATCTCTTCCTTTCTAATTTTTTCAAGTCAAGACCTGTCGTCATTAAGAGTCTTAATATTACTTTCACGCTACGTTGAGTCAGAAGACTAGAAAAACTAGCCAAAGGTCGAGATCTAAATCGGAATAAAAGAAGTGAATCATCGTCATTCAGGCGACAAAAAAAAGCAATTTTTAAGTAAATAGATTGCTTAGTACTCTATCGAGTTTTATTTAACAACAAAAAATCGTTTTAATATATATCAAATTCTAAAGAATTTTCTTTCCAATTGTAAAACTAGAAAAAGAATTAATGTATATATATATTTATAAGACAATGTTTTTTTTGAATAGTTTCTTTTACTTCATGAAATGTTTTATTTAGAGGAACTAATATAAAGCACAATAAAAAATAATAAACAAACAAAAAAAATAAAAACTTGATGCACTTGTAATACTTATATTTCAAAATTAAGTTTTGTATAAAATCTACTTTTTTTTTTATAATATTTTTGCCTTATGAAAGTATTTGAAAAATAATTATCAAATATTTATCAAAATTATTTAATTATTTATTCGCATTTTACATGCAATGTGCATGAGCACATTGTTATTAAATCTTGAAAAAAAAAAAATATATATATATATATATACATTAAATTTGATCATTGAAAAAACAAAAGAAACTATGTCGAGACTTATTCTTTACATTAACGTGGACATATTCTTTTCATAAAGAAAGAAAAAAGTAATTTTTCTATCATATTATATTAATTTTTCTACCATATTGTTTTAATTTTTCAATAATATGTTTACCGTTAAATAACTGAAGGATAGATATACTAAGCTTTGAGAAATACTATTCTAGAACTAAAATGTAATGATTTCTCATAATTTTCAAGACATTAGTACCGTAACATGGTCTCATTGTAACAATTATACCGAACGGTCATGTGTGAATGTATTCTCAGTGTTTACATTGTTTTTCTTACTTATCGATTCTTGTATATAACACTAACAATGAAAACGAAGTGTAATAAATAATATATATTGTTGATATTATCGTAATGCTTAACTTATTCAGAAAGGAACAAGCCTCTGAGTACAGAAATAAAACTAATTATTAATATTTATTTTTTATAATGAATCGTCTAAAACAAATTATATTGAAATTGCATAAGTCTTCCAACTTCCAATAAAAGAACAAATTATGTTAAATGTAATAGATTACGTAGAATATACCTGCTACAATAAAATTTTTTTTCAAAATTTTTAACAATAGAATATGTTTATTTGTCGATTAAGAAAATAAGACAAAATTTCATTGAGAATCATAAACATATTTTTGTCAAAGATCAAATCTTATACATTATTCGTAACAAATAACATATTGACTTCTAAATCAATTAATTTTCATTAATATTGATAGAGAATAATATCATTTTTAACATTCTTATTCAGTATATACAAAAAGGTTGTTCCAATGTATATGAACAAATCATTATAAAGAATTTTAAAAATTATTTACAAAATATATTTTGATTATATGGAATAATAAAAATATAAATAATTTAAAAACTAAGTCACATAATATAAGAAATAATTTCTTAACTCATAAAAATCCAGTTAAATTATGCTCACATTATAATTATCATGTTAAATATCTTTTGATAATGTTCTGCATTAAATGATTCACTATCACAACTTAATATTTCACATTTACAACTAAACTATACCTAAATAATTGAAATGAATTAGAAAAAGTTAACGAATTACTATCAATCTTAAGAATTTCAAATGAAATTTAAATTACAGTGTTAATTGGCATTATTTATATTTAATTAATATTAAGTAGTATATATATATATAATATGTATATAATCATTAAAGAAATGTTGAAGCTATCCTAACCAATGTATAACAGTAATAATAATAATATAAATAATAATAATAATAATAATAATAACAATAACAATAACAATAACAATAACAATAACAATAACAATAACAATAACAATAACAATAACAATAATAATAATAATAATAATAATAATAATAATAATAATAATAATAATAATAATAATAATAATAATAATAATAATAGTAGTAAAAATTACCGTAACACTTTTAATTTAAAATCATGTGTAGTGAGAATTTATGAAAGGAAACATGCAATGCAGCGATTTGTGAACGTGAACTGCAAGCTGCCTTTTTTCTTCCTCCTTCTCCTCCTTCTCCTCCTCCTCCTTCTCCTTTTCCTTCGTGTTCCTCTTCAAGATTGTTTCTTGCGGAGGAGTACAGGAGGAAGCGACAACAGGTAGCGCGTACTACATAATACATAAAGGGCAGTACACGTCGTAACCTACGCCGTAACCTACGCGAGCAAAGAAAAGACAAGAACATAGAGAGAAAGAGAGAGAGAGAGAGAGAGAGAGAGAGAGAGAAAGAGAGATAGAGAGAGAAAGAAAGAGAATGCAACAGGTGGAGGCAGTAATCGTGGCTTCTGTTCTATCGTGGGAAGGGAGAAGGGTCGAGTTTGTGCGAACGGAAAGCTTGTACGTACATCTGGAAAATCATGGAGGCAAGAGAATAATTACGTGTCTCGCAGGATTTAATTTTGAGTTGCTAAGCTGATAGCGAGTGTGAGATGATAATAAACTGTTGCGATCTTAAATATGTCTGAAATTATAGGGATAAGAGAAAAGTGTTTTCAACAAAAATCAATGTTTTTTTTCTTTTTCTTTTTCTTTTTCTTTCTTTCTTTCTTTTTTTTTTTTTTAATATTAATTTCATGTCGCATTTGAACAAAGTGTTTTACTTATTATCTAATTAATCTATTTATTGAACAAGTAGCAATAATAATAATCATAAAAATAATAATAATAATAATAATAATAATAATAATAATAATAATAATAATAATAATAATAATAGTTTATTAACACATAAACACAGATAATATGCTACCAGAAAGTAGGAGGTAAAAATATTATCTATTTCCGATCATCAACTTTTAAACATTGCCAAAATATGTTATTAAAGGAATATAGAGAAATCATTGATATACTCATACATATAAATATCAAATTTAAATATTCTTTTATATGAGCACAAATATTCCAATTACACAATATAATTTAACACAAGCATAAATTATACACAAGCAAACAAAAAGATCATATATCTCAATCTATCAAATCTTATTCATAGAACAATCAGATCATACAAGTAAAGAAGAAAAAGAATGATCTCAAAAGTCATTGTAGGAAAGACACGACCATAATTAGTGCTTATCATTTTTGAGAAAAAAAAAAAAACTCGTACGCAGACGTAATGAACTCTTTCTGAAGATTTAAGAGTTCATGATTATCATATAAAATATAATGATTAGAAATTAAAAAATATACATAATAATCTAATCTAATCTATCAATAATAATAATAATAATCTATCAATTAAATTGCAGAAAATTTTTCAGTAACTTTTACTTACGAAAAAATTCAAATATGTACATCACGTATGTACATCAAATAGTCGCCACGTTATGTACGTTAGAAATGAAAGAAGAGAGTTTTTTAAGGAAATGCAAAGGAAAGCAAATCATGTTACAAATATGGAACAGTCTGATTAGCTAGAAAGATCTATTTCAATTTAATTAAAATTGACATAGTACTGTGTAATTGAAATCTATGATATACACAATACGATTTGCAAAATATTATATACAGGATACGAGATACATAAATACAAAAGGTATTATTAATATAGATTACATACCATATATATATAAATATATATATATATATATATATATATATATACATACACATATGTAAATAACTGTTTTATCGCAATAATGTTCTTTATGACTGCTGAAGGACACCACGCTTGAAATGATTACAGCTTCAAATACGCACGAACAAAAATAAATAAATAAGTAAATAAATAAACAAGGACAAAAATTTATTGATGAATTCAATGGTTATCAGATGTTTATAAGAAAATGTTGACTGCATTATTGCAATTATACAGTTTGTTAAATTCGATGAAGTATTGATGTAAAGCTATACTATAGGTCCTCATTAAATTAGTATTAATTTTCTCTATAATTCTTGTTAACTTTAAAATATCGATTTCTATTTACAAAAAAAAAAAAGAATTGCTACGATTTCTATATCTTGAGAATAATATCCCCCTATGAAATAGATCCAATAAGATATTGTATTTCCTTTTAAAAACTTAGCAAGTTCTATTTTGAGGGTTTATTTATAAAACCAATAGAATTGGAGATATTTGCCTATATTGTTTAAAATGAGACATTGGATATATTCGATTGAAATGTACATATTCATCGAATATACTTGAAAGTATCATTTATATTTCTCAAAATAATTAGAAATAATTCGATTTTATCTCGTCTTCAAAACCCAAGTATTGCATTCCTTATTCTCATGAAAAAGTAATATTACTTATGAAATATTCGAAACTATTTAAATAATTGGAATTTGGAACTTACTTGGAATATACTTTATCCCTATTTCTATAATCCGTCCAACGTTCCAATCGAATCGTTAGAATAAGTAAATAAAACATTAGCTTCCTAAACACGTGATAGATGCAAAGGACTTGCATAGCTATCGGCTGGCGAACGATAACCAATTGTTAAATTCAGGAACGAATTTACATGAGGCCGGAAAATGTTACACTATCTAAAAATCGTGAATACGTTTCTATCCCAATTACGTGCGTTTGTTTAACTCGGTTGATTTGACTCTTTAGACGGTTTATAATTGGCTGTATTGTCGACATTATCGTTCGTTAAAAATTGAGCAGCTGTTAATGTAAAACTTTAATACTTTCAGATTTTAATGCCTTCTTTCTCTTGCTCGAAATTCTCTCGAACGTTGCAGTCTACTTTTTGGTGAATTCCTTTTTTTTTTCTCGTCGATTTATGAATACCCTCATTCTCTCACGAAACACTCTTCCATATTCTATACCGGTTTTACGTATAATCATTCAAATTAACATAGAATAATAACATTAAACGACACTAACGAGTAAACACACAGCAAATGAAACGAAACGAAACGAAATTGTGCATATATATTATGTACCTCACTATAATGATAAGAATAACAAGAAAGTGACAAGAAAACGAAAATGTAAAACGTGTTAGCCTTACTCCACTGACCCATCGATTGTGAGGAGTGCGATGACCAATACGCATGATACATTCTACCCTCACCCCTTTCCTTGGCCTGGTCGACTTATAATTCGGCAACTGTACGGCAGGAAAGTGAAACGAAATAGTGAAACGGGCCCGTCTTTACTCTATCCGTCTCACCAATGTCAGACACAAGAGTTAGACTTTCGTTTTATTTTTCGTTTTATTCGAATTTATATGAGGCAAACTCGCACTACCGTGCTTCAAGAAATTTCACTTTAAAAACTTTAGAAACCATTCAACAAACAGTGAATAAAGTTAATATTCGTACAAATAGAAAGTTATGCGCCTTCGTTTCTTCCAAGAAACCAAAGTTTGCCGCTCGATGTTTCGACCGTTTACTTAAACTATAACCTTTACTTTCTTTCTGTCTAACCTTATGACCAATGTTAGAGCTTTTTATATAGTTAATTAAATTTCATATACGATTAAATTATATATTATATAAAAGAAAAAATGTTTCTTTTGATATACGATAACTCATTTATCTTTCATACGAGAAAAAGGTAAAAGTTATGGAAAAATAGTTTTCATGTTTGATATAAAAAAAAAAAAAAAAAAAACACCGAGTATAACTAGAATATGCAAAAGCAATAACACGGACAGATTGCAAATACCGAAACGATCATTTATCAAAAATTAATATTTGAACATTATCTTATTACATAAAAAAAAATATACACACACAACTATACTATATGAATATAAATTTAAAATAATATTAGAAACTACGAATTACGAACTGTACCGGGATAGAATCATAATGGCTAATAAAACAATAAATTTCGATAGAGAACTACAATAATATCATATTAAACAGCGCAAATAAACAAAATATTTACTGAATACCATAGAATTGAAATCTATGAACTAGACAGATATCATCATGATATCGAAAACATTATAAATAATCCATTGTTGAATTATGTGCGATTTATGTTCGGGATCGTTATCCTGATAAAAATTGTAATCCTTCAAAACCTCAAATTTTTTGGCATTAATTAATTATTATTAATCATTTTTCCATATATTTAAATAAACATAAATTTATCCATAATTATCTCAATTATTTGTAAATTGTCTGTTCTCTTTGTGCTCATGGATCCCTATGCATTCAAGCATGCAACACCATTACGAACTTGACACCACCATTAACGCTCGCTTGTAAGTGGTCTTCATTTAATCCTCTTCCTGCTTTTCATCATACTTTTTTCTTTCCATTAGATACAAAAACATTTTATTTGCCCTCATCAGCGAATATAGTATTCTCCCAAAATGAAACTGGTTTGTCTGCATAATTTTTTGCAAACTTCCATCCCTTTTTTTCGAATGGTTTCACTGGAATACGTCTTACTTCTAACGTTATACATGAATGAAAATAACTTCAATGTAATGCTCATTTTGTATAATTTCTGGATAAACATCAGTTACAGTAATTTCTTTCAACATTTTTATCAATAGTTCTTACAGCGATACTCAGGATTTATTTTTATTTTTCTTGAAATAAAATAAAATCTTCAATAGTTCCCGTTGTTTCTCATAGAATTTATAAACCTTTTTTTACATCACCTTTCATTAAAACAGATAAACTATGTGTAAAATTGTAATAATTACGTATATCAAACCAATTTATCGGTTATTATGAAAATAATTATATTCGAATGTCACAGATAAAATCAAAGGATTCTATTTTTTTTTTTTTATAAAAAGAAAAAATAAATTATCACATTTCACAGACATATTTCACGATGACGATTGCATAAGCTGACGGTCGCACCTAGAAACTAATAAATCTTTTCGACCGAGTAGATATTATTATACACATTGCTTCTCCTATAGCGATAAAGTTTAACAAGGCATTCGTATTCCAAGATGACTAATTATTTCGCTCCGAATTCAATTATCACAAGACCCGTCTCGTTGAATAATTCAATACGAAGGAAAAGATTCGTACGGTCGTAGGCGTCGAGGTGAAACGACAGTAACGGCGACAAATCGATCGATCTGCAGATCACGTTGGTAATAGGGTTCCCTGGAACGCGAAGCACGAAAGCTAATTAATGGTAGATTCAAAGAGACCTCGCTTTCTTTTGGACCTGTTCAAAAATGCGAACGACGAATGTAATGCTCGATCAACGAACGAGAGAAGAGACGCAAAATTCACGAAAAATCACCAATGAACTGAACCGCTCTAACCGGTAACGGTTCTCTCTGACGCGAGCGACCAAATATTTCTTCCAGTAAATCCTGACTTCGTTAGAGATATGAGTAAGGTTTTTGGTCCATCGAAACCCATAATCGATAAACAAATATTTCCGTATCTCCGTCCATTACTTTCTCTCTCTCTCTCTCTCTCTCTCTCTCTCTTTCTCTATTTATGAAAAAGTTTAGCAAATCAATTATTATATCTTTTTTATTGAATAGAAGAAATCAACTAATAGGAAGATATTTATAATTTAAAGCATTTTCCATTATAGCAACAGATTTTTATTATTCCCTTTTTTTTTAGAATAAATATAAAAGAGTAAAAAGCGATTTATAAGCAATATATATATATATGTATATATATGCGTGCATGTATGCGTGCGTGTGTGTGTATGTGTGTGTGTAAAATATATTCTCATAATCTTTCCACTCTCTCGAAAATGGAACGGGAAAGTTGAGTAACATGCTCGATCGAGTTCAAGTACCAAATGCCTGAATAAAGTTAATACAAAGAAATGCAAAAAAATCGGACAGCAATGTACGTTCGAAGAATAAAAAGACATAGAATAGTATTGTTCACGCAGAACAACAATAGCTGTCTCTTCGACCGTATCGATATCAACTTGTTGATATATAGATAGATACTATATCGTTGGCGAAAGTAGTTTCCTCCGAAGCAAAGCGCGCATTGTGAAAACGACTAGTTAATCCTTAATGAATATAACAAAATGCTGAACAAAATTTATAGAAAGTCATACCTAGAATATACCTTTTGATATAGTATTATAAAATAGCATAAGATAAGATATTAATTGTTGTAAATTTAATTTAAAAAAGGATAAACGATGTTAAAGTTATGCAGATGCACTTAACATTGAAAATAACAGGAATTCTATCTATGTAATAGTATCTAGCATAGTATCTAAGATATTAAAGATTCAATGTTTCAATGAAATAATAAATAATCGTCATAAATTAAAGTTCTAACACTTTATAAAAGATAAAATCAATCTGACGATATAAAAATGTCGAAACGAACGATATATTCGAGAGAAATAAATTTTCCAGAAACGATTATTATCTTATAAGTATGTTAGAGACTTTCATTTGAGAGACCAATTATATCAATCATCTAGATTGATAGGTACGAAGATAGATATCCTTGTTAACTTTTTGTGTGTAAATAAAAAGTAACAATAAAAATAAAAATAAAAAAACAAAATATCCATAACATACGATTAACGTAAAACATATTAATACATATCAGATATGTCTATGACAACTTAAATAATTAATATAGATCTAAATAATTCGATAATAATTATTTTAATAATTATCACAGAGAAGTATTTTAAGAAATATTAAAATTATTTAATTAACGATTATATATTATTACGAAACCTATTATAATTATATAATTAATCTTGATTTAAACAATTTTTTTTTCTGCACGATATTTTTATCAAATCTATTTACCATAAAAATCATCCCTATATACACTCGTAGTTACAATAAAGAGCATACTTTCCCGCGAGAGGTTAGAGATCTATGCACGTACTATACATTATTACTACTAGTGAACTAATTAATTAACATCCGGATCTTGCGCATTCGTTGTACACGCAAACGCAATTTTTTCACATGTCTTGTCTGTCTATCTATTTCTCTTTCCCTTTCTCTCACGCGCGCGAGCGCGCTCCGAATTATTCATAAAAGGGCGTCTCTCGCGCTCGCGAACTCTAACTGTGGAAGTTTTCCCACAGTTCCGGTACGCGTACAGTATCGAAAGGATGTTTTCGCATCCTGTTCGTTGCCTCTTTCCGGTCTCTCTCTCTTTCACACAAACACTCACACAAATTCACTTTTTTGTTTGTGCTTTATAATATGTACACGCGAACCACGAAATAATCTCGTCCGCTTTTAAGTATCTTATGTACGATATACATACATATGCACGCGCGCGCGCGCGTACAAATACACACATACACATACACATACACAAAATCTTATTTCTAATGAAATCTTGTGAAAGAGCAAAAGTCGCCTCGATGGAGAGAGTGTAAGAGATTATCTCGAATTCATAAACTATCGATGATGGATATAATTCATTTAAGTTTAACAAATTGTCAGAAAATAGTTCAAACTTATTCATTACTTTTACTATTTTATTATTAATTTTGTTATAACTCTCTGGCACACATACACTTAGCGTCAAAATTTAATTAGGTATTAAAAATAAAATAATTTGAAGTTTAATTGATAGACAACATCTCATGGCATAATTAATTATCTTAAATCATAACGAGTAAAATTTTATATATATATATATATATATATATATATATATATTATCTAAAAGAATTATACAAGATGTACAATAAAAAGAAAAACTTGAACGATCTTATATTATATACGTTTATATTATATATTGTATACATAATATATAGTGCGCCCCATTTTGAACTATTAACTCGAAATTCATTATCCAAATATTCACACTTTCCTTATAGTTTTTGATAAAATACATTGATTTTAAATTATATGTACAAACAATTGCTATAATCTTCATATTCTCCTTATGTAATATGTATATATATTTAATCCTTTGCACAGACACACACACGCGCACACACTCATTTGGTTGTGTTACGAGGCCATGCGTGATTCAAGTTTCATTTACATTAGAATAAATGAAATGTACAAAAAAGAAAAAAGGAAAAAGAAATGAAAATAAATGAAATTCATAAACATTTATAATTTTTTTCTTTTCTTTTCCAAGTCAGTCATCAAAAATTCACTGCAACAGTGTTTTGGAGTGTTTTAATCGATCATTTAAAAAAATTTTTCAGGGTGCAAATTTAAAAAAAAAAAGAATAAGAATTTTGATAATACTTAAGTTTCCTGGCTTAGAAATCGTATGCGAAAAGGAGAAAGGATCGAGAGCAACGCGAATCAATTTCTTTTTTTCCAAAGGAATTTTACTCAGTGACCTTGGACGAGAATTTCATGTTCTATCTCATTGATTTTGCACAATTTAATCGTGGAGAAAAACTGATATGTAGTTGTCCTTGTCGTCGTAGTTGCCATCATTCTCGTTGTTATTTTCTTTTATACCTTACTCTCGACAGAATCGCGAGTAGCGAGCACCTGCAAAATTCGCGGTCACGCGTGAGGGAACCAAGCCTTTCTGGGAATCGTGAGAAAGAATTCGCGAGTGGACGAATGGAAGAGAAGACATTCGTTCGCAGTGCTCGCTCTCAACCACTGGGGTCATGAGTACTACATTCACAACCCTAATAAACTCTATGTGATGTTAACCATTCATTTCTAGAATTTCGAACAACAAAAAAGTTGCCTGTCCATTCAACAAAATATATGGACCGTGAGCTTATACATTAATGGTTCGACATAAAAAAAAACGTCAGTATAACAAGAATATTATAGTTCGGCCATATGAATGTAAGAAAAGGAAATTTTGATTTTAAAATAGATCAATTTCTTTGTAAATAAAAGAAATCGATTTTTCCAATAATGGCAGGTCGCATTAAATCTAATTGTAAAATTTATATGTGCATGCGTGTGCATATATGTGTGTGGTGTATAACTTTAGAATTTTGTAAGAAGGAATAGAGAATCCCTCCCTCCTTTTTTTTTCTTCCCTTTTAAATTCCAAACATGGAAAATCAATTTTATACAGATATGTCAGGTGTTATGTTCTAAAGCAGTGTTATAATGGTTAAAACCTTCTAGTCGAGTTTAGGTTTTAAAAAGATAAAAGATAAAATGCGACGAGATGAACACAGCCAAGATCATCCCATGCGGGGTTATACAAATCATTTCACGATCAACGACGAACCCGCAGATAGTGATGCCACGACGAGGACGACGACGACGCGAAAAAAAAAATTACTTTTTTCTCCGTTCCCCGCCACCTCCCCTCCTCTCCCCCTTTAGCTCCTCTTTTAAGAAATATAGTGAGTAGGAAAGAATCTGAGGGAAGGTCGAAGGTGCTCTCTAGATCTTCATTTCGTTGTGGCATAAATCACATACTCGAAGAAAAAGGATCCCTGAAAAAGATCAAGGGTGGTGGAGCTGGAAAAAAGATCTTTAAAAATTGAGAGAGATAGAGAGAGAGAGAGAGAGAGAGAGAGAGAGAGAGAGAGAGAAAGGGAGAGAAAGGGAGAAAGAAGAATATACGGGAAGAAAGAATGCAAGGACAAGGAGATGGAAAGGAGTGTGTCGCTCGTACAAGATTCGAGGTGAAGAACTGTCGAGAGAAAGAAACCCTCTCCACCCTTGCACCCGTAACATCCTAGCGGGTTCTCCATGCGTGCATTCGTGCGTGCATTCGTTCGTACATATATCCATGCACTCTGATATATACATATAACTGCGTAGGAACCCATTGGGGATCGAAGGAACGAATGTATACATATTTAGCATATACATTCGCATATCGTCCTAAAAGCCAAGCCTCTTTCTTGGAACGTCCAATACATGCGCCACATATATAAGATCTCTCTGCATCCTCTTAGAGACACCACCTTCGGAGCTACACAACACAACAGTCCCGATTTGACATTGTGATGCAAATCTCTAACGGATTCGAACGCAATTTCTTCTTTTCTATTTTATCCATGCGATTCTATTTTTATTACATACCAAATCAATTTACATGTCTACATTACATGTCAAATAATCTATACATAATGAGAACTTTATCACTTAATACCGTCTAACATTATATCGAAAATGGTGAAAATGGTTATTATATTTGGTAGGTCATATCTCATTGTGATATCGAAACGGTAGCTGCCTGATTCACCTCATTCTTGAAACGCGTGAATGATATTAAATGACATTTTTCCATTCTAAAAGAATTGATATTCAGGGATCTGTATATTGACTACTTAGATAATCTCTGAATATAAGTGTGAAAGAATTGTTAATGATAAAATCGAAAGAAAGTTTTTCAAACACATTTAAAAAAATTATCGAAATAGAAAAACGATATTTGAAGCATCTTCTATTAATTAAATGATACAAATGAACTATTAGTTGTTTTTTAACGTTTTACGAATAACTTTTAATAAAAGACAATTTGCCAGCTACGATAGTGTTGTTTACAGTTTTTATATTTCATGATGAAAAAAGAACGGAGAAGCAAAAAAAAAGAAAAGAAAAAGAAAAAGATAAAATAAAAATAAAATAATGAAGAAAGGAAAAAAAGAATAAAAGAAATGTTGTCAGTTTGGTGGATGATAAAAGAAAAGTGGTCGGTGACCAATGTTAGAGCTCGAATCATCCTCGAATCATCCACGTATGGATCCTTTTTTATGCTCTTGTTGAACATCTATGTATGCGGTATGTACGTGTATCCTCTCGGATTAATATTTGAATAAGACGCGTAGGTGCGACCTGGTCGAATCAACGACTATAGTCGAACGACAAAGACGAGAGACATCACGTACGACAGATTACGGCTCGTGGAGAGGAATCTCGTTTTACGAGCACTCATACGAATGTATAACTAATCGCGTTACAAGCCAATCCTTTTTTTTTTTTCTTTTCTTTTTCTTTTTCCTTTTCATCTTCCTCCCTTTCTTTATCTATCATTTATATTATGTACAATAAACGAATTTCCTCGTGTCTCTATGTAAGTAAAAGACAGAGAAGTACATATTATAAACCGAATAAAACGTTGCGTTTTTTTTCAACATTATATTACTTTTCTTAGATAAGAAAAAAAAAAAAAAAGAAAGAAAAATGAGTTTAGAAAACTTTTACTCTTATATCGCGTAAACACAACCCGCATGTGAATGCAATTCGAATAAGTTCAAATGTGATATGTATGCGTAAAAAGTATGATGCATCGAAGGTAACGGTCGTACGAATACGACGCGATCCGACTACCCGCTGACTCGGAACCCTATCGATCGACGATCCATCGATCGATCGATCGATCGATCGGTCGAGAGGAAATGAGAGAGAAAGAGAGAGAAAGAGAGAGACCATCTGGCACGGATAGTTGCAATATCATCACAGGATTTATCTACTACTGACTTGCTCTCTTAATCGGCATCGTGATATATGCAGCTACCACGTAGAAGTTGTTACATATACCAATTACAGCATCCCTAATTGAGATTAAGGTTAGCTTGAAAAACAAATTGAAAAGAGAAACTTTCAGTTTGTTAACTTATTGTTATCAAAACAATAAATAAATAAATTAATTAATTAATGAAATGAAATAAACTAAAATAAAATAAATAAAGTAATAATGAAAAGTTGATATAAATGAATTTGTATAGGCTTAACTAGCGAAATTATTTCTAATTGAGGGTATACTAACTCGAGTTCGATAGAAAGGCCTTGAGTACGGAAACTTTTTGCGCGTTTACATGCTTTTGCATGGAGGACGACTTGTGTTAAAACATGCGTACACCTAAATGTGTATTGAGCCTCGACTAAGATAAGATAATTCCAATAGGCTCACCGGGCTAACATGCATAAGGTGCGAGATAAAACTCGAGAAAAAGAAAAAAAGGAGAAAAAAGAGAAAAAGAAAGAGAGAGAGAGAGAGAGAGAGAGAGAGAGAGAGAGAGAGAGAGAGAGAGTGAGTAGATGTACGAAGAGAAAAGATGGTGGAGGATCGTTAAAAGATGATCGAGAGAAAGTCTCGTCAATCTTCGTCTTATCCAAGTTCTCTCGACAGAAAAAAAAAAGAAAAAAAAAGAAGGGTAAGAAAGAAAGAAAGATCGGTCTTCGATCTTTTTCGCGAGAATTGCCGGAAAGTAGATTACGATTGTGATTGATTATTTTGTTAACGATTACATCGGTCAATCTAACAATGAAGAAATTGTTAATGAAGCAATCATCTTTGAAATTAATTATCATTGGATAATAAGTATTCGTAAAGTAAAAGTTACGTTATATAATCTAGATTATAATATATATGTGAGTATGTGTGTGTATTGTTATATTCGCATTCCGCACGATTTTTGTTGCAAAAGTAAAACATAAACTTCGAGATTGGTGTTTATAGATACTTATATATACATACATACATATATACATATGTACATATATATATATATACACACACACCTACGCAAGTCGCATATCAATATGATATTAGATTAAATATTATTTCATTCCTTCAAAAAATACCAATAAAATTTTTTTTTTAATACATCAATTTTATTTATACTTCGATTTAATTTTATTAATACATCGATTGATCTGTCCTGCAAGTAATATATGTATATATATATAATGCGTGAAACGTTTTCTCCTACATTAAATGAGTTTAGTATGAAAGACTATTACTTTCAAATATATTTTCCAACTTTCTATTTTAGTTTCCGCAATATAATACGTTCATGGTTTTTTTTCCCCCTTGCATCGCATGTAATCACGTTTATTTCCCGTTAACATATAAATAAATAAATAAATAAATACACAGTTCATAACCTTTGCGCTTATCAATTTGCGTTAAATTTTATTTCAACGAGATTTAATCCACGAAACGGGATCATATGTTTGGTTATGGTCAACGTAACAATGTTTATAAACTAAGATCCATTGATTTTAAATTATTACATTCATGAAATTATTTTTTGTTCAATAAATTCTTGTATATGAATAAACATGCGTTTAATTTACACAATAATAATATAATAGTTATGTTAATTGAAATATAATTTCGACCAGTATTTTAACAACGTAAAAGAGGAAATACCACTGCAAAGGATTAAAGTAGATAAATGAGTCATATACTTTGCTAAAGGTCGGACCGACGAAACTTTCGTTTTTTTTCTCTCTCTCTCTCTCTCTTTCTCTCTCTTTCTCTCTCTCTCTCTCTCTCTTTCTCTCTTTCTCGAATAGATAGATTCCTTCGCAAACGTTTCCAGGAAGGTGCGGAAATTGTCGAGAAAAAGTCGCCACAATAAGTTTCCATGAATCGATATAATCGACTAAATAGAACGTCGAGATAGGATTTCGCGATGAAAAAAGTTGAATGGTAAAAAGAGAGTAGCTCAGAGAATCGCATTTCTCACCTCTTTCATACCGTCGAGCCTGCCGAGACTCTTGGTGCCACGGAGCGGTGGAAAGGCG
The DNA here is from genome assembly GCF_912470025.1 of Vespa velutina. Taxonomy (NCBI): domain Eukaryota; kingdom Metazoa; phylum Arthropoda; class Insecta; order Hymenoptera; family Vespidae; genus Vespa; species Vespa velutina. The sequence continues at coordinate 6,542,619 of NC_062191.1, forward strand.
ACGTCCTGCCAGCCGACGGCGACGTCCCCCCCGCCTGAAAAGCCAACCGACTGTGCTCCAGCAGCAGCGCCGCTACCGGTCGGACCATCATTGTTGTTCAATCCTCTCGACCTGCTCTTGCTCTTACGCTTATCCAACAAATGTTTAGCTCTCGATTTCCTAGCCGGTGCAGCAGAATCGACATCCTCAGGATCACTCTGCACTTCCCACCTTGAAGGCGATTTAAAGCGACGTCTCGGACTTGTCGGTGAGGTCACGGGTGAGGTCAGCCTCTGCACGAGGCTACCGAACATGGTCATCGTTCGACCTTCGAGGACCTTGCTCGAGAATCCAAACGATCTTTCTCTCACACTCTCCCTCTCTTCCTCTGTCTCTCTCACTCTTTCTCTCTCTTTTTTTCTGTCTTTTTCTCTCTCTCTCTCTCTCTCTCTCTCTCTCTCTCTCTCGCCCCCTCTCTTGCTCTACCAATTACTACTCTCTATCCCTCTTTCTTTCTCTCTTTTTCTCTTTCTTCCGCTCTTCTTTTTTTTTCCTACTTGACTCTGTCAGAAAAGCAATGGAGGCATTTCAACGAGGACGATTATCTTATCCTCGAATGTTTTTCCGGTAGCACATCCATACCGTGTACCACACGTTGAAAGAACGACAAAACGTTCACACCAACACCAACATCATCTCACTCGAACGATTGTCGGCGACCTGTTGCGCACAAGACGACGCGTACACACGCGGAAATAAAACAGAAATAAAAATTGTATTCGATTTATATTTATTCAGCTTCGTATACTCTCTTATATGCGATAAATATTAATGCGAAAAAGAGAACTTCGAAAAGTTACGGTGGCGTATGTGAAGATCAAGAGAAGATTTCAAGTTATGGAAACAAAACACGAAAGAACCAACAAGTAACGTGGTCGGAGCCGAACTGCTCACGCAAACACTGCGCGCTACTCGACCGGTTGGCCTCGCTTAGCCGAACAATTCCGAATGTCGACGACTCTCGTCGACTGTCCCCGAATCGACCGTTCCTGAGCCGACCATTCCCGAGTACCCTTGATCTTCTCCGCCTCGTCCCGTCGTTACCATGGCGATCAGGACTTACTTCGCCTGGGGGTTTCGCGCTCACGCGCCAAACTTTTTGCGATTGCGTGCGCGTGCGCAAGTGAGGCTGTTACCCTCTCACATTCACGAGAAAAGATTCCTCTTTCAGTCAACGAATATCGATCTGGATACTTTCGACTTATCTAAATGATATAATTTTTTTATATTAATTTAATGCCACTTGTTTTTAACGATTGAAATCGAAAAATCATGATCTTTCATATCGATTAATTGCAAGAAAGTGAACTACGAGTTTTACAAGTTTTACTTTTACGAGTTTTATTTCTCAAACTCTGTAAGAAAGTTACAGTCTTCTAAACGAAGAGATGTGAAACGAAAGGAAGGGATTCTAAAATAAAAAAAGAAAAATAAAATTAACAGTTAAAATAGCAAAAAAAAAAATACATATTTGCGTCTTTGATCAACGAACAATGTAAATTTCATCAATGTGTTGTAAAACATTGATGCATTTCGTGTATCTTACCAGAATCAATCGTGCGATATATATTCCCATCATAAGGGTTTAATGTATTTCAATTACCAAGGTAAGGTTCGGATCATTTATTGAAAATTAAGAAATTTCGATAGTAATTCGGCTGATTAAATAAAATGCATCGTTAGTTTTATCGAAAGATTAATAACTCACCGGTAGAAGAAGCAAAGACAATGGCGAATGTCTCGCAGCAGCTTGTCTCAAAGTAAGAAAGTGTAGCAGTGTATCTTCAGAAGCTTTTAGTTCCTCCAAAGTTCTTCTAGCCTCACTGTAGCTCTCCAGATATTCCCAATAAGACTTCCAGAAAGAATTTGGAAATAAGTCACCTATTAACAAATTGAACGCTTTTAATATCATTTAATGAAATTGAGAGTAATAAATATCATATTAATTGATTATCTCTCTAAAATCTCTAAGATATCCTAAACGTTTATTCGGGTACGTATATACATGTATATACGATATACGCATCCACGTTTTATATACTTACTTTGTTTGAAAGTACTGGCATCCCAATTCTCAAGTACTCTGCATATCTGAAAAAAATAAAAATGTGTAGTAGAATTGGTTCTTAAAATACAATGACCAAGATATAAGTTTGGAAATCCATGTATAATACATGACGAGTCTGACGTTGAGTTAATGGAGCGTTATACAAGACAGTTTTGTCTACTTGTTGATTTTTTAAAAATTGAACGTTTTTATAAGTTAATGCAAAAAGATACATAAATACATAAATTAAAACTTACAAAAAAAAATGGAAATTAATATCTACATTAATTTGTAATTACTTAAGCAACAATAATGCCTTCTTAATACCTTAACCAATTACAGTGGCTATTTATGAAAATAATATATTATATATATTCTTACAACTGTCCTTATATCGTGTATTTTTAAATATAAATGTCGTCAACATTTTTGGATAATCGAAATAAAAAAATCTTTTCATTAAAAAAAAAAAAAAATTATACGTGTACAGATATTTTTTCTTTTTTCCTTTCTTTTCTAATTAAAATTTAAGTAATCAAAAAGTTAGTTATATATATATATATAGAATGTCTTGAGTAAAGTGTCGCCATCTCTCATATGAGCTGTGTATCTTTCAATATATCGTCGACGCGTCGATAAAAAGGAATCCATCGCGAGTGCGTTCAAAATTATGCAACTTCATACGGAAAATGCTCGTATGATAATAAAATAAAACGAAGATAAAACTAATAAGAAGATGAAATAGAAGAAAAATGGCAATCCGACGAAGTGTTTCTCGTTAATATCATTGAAAGTGTATCTATAAAATAAATTATATGCAAATTGCTTCGTCCATCAAATATTTTCATCGTTAGTATCAACACTAACAACTCGAAAACCTGTGTATGTTGCATATAATTTCTGCTTCCTTTATGTATCTTTGTTGTATGGATAGAGTCCTTGAAAGTGAGTGGATGTGCTATATATTATCACGATTATACTAACCGTTCTAAATAGCAACCGTAGTATAGTTCTTCTAAAAATATCTTATAAAGTACATACTTCGTTTCATAACGATTCGTATTATAATAACTTTGTAAATGGATGAACACGCATGTAATAAATACATTCTGCTGATAATTCTAAAATTGTAAATGTGTACGTACAATAAGAGGCTACAATAACGGCTGATGGAGGATAAACCTATTATTTTCTAGATTCCTCTTCCATATACATATCTTATGTATCTCATGGTGACATGAGTGACATAGAAAGATATTATTATGTTATAAATTGTATCAAAGATAACCAATAATTACCAAATTGAAAATGACGTCCTTTACGCGGTAACGTTCGCACTTGCTCGATTTAATATTTCTTGTGTTATCAGAATTATTCGCAAGATGGCTCGACAAACTCTTGGAGAGTTTTAAATGCGCAGTCAAAGCAATCAGGTCATTTATTTATTCATTCGATAATCATAATCTATTTCCGAATATTTTTCTTTGATATCTTTTTTCTCCAAATCAATCTGTATCTCATTTTCTTCTTTTTTTTTTTTCGTCGTACAAACAATATCTTTCTATGCTAGAACAACGCATATAAGATTTGGGATCGAGCCAAAAGGGTCACCGGCTTTTATCATCGTGTCGTAATAGCACGTCGACGAAATACAATAACGTAATACGAAGTTGGCTCACCCTTTGACAGTGTTCATTACTGACTCTTGAAAGATCGGCAAGTGGTTGGAAAATGACGTCGTGAAATTCGGGATAAGTTCGAGCGAGTGGTCGGGCGTAAAGTTCTTTCGCGCTACATAATGTCTCTCGATAGTCTTCCTCTGCGTGCAAAAGTTTCTCCGTTGCTCTATACCTTCGATCGATATCTGTAAAAATGCAATATTTTTCGATACTTTAGAATTATTGTCGATTATTATCTTGAATGAATAATAGATTCAATGAACCGAAAAAAAACAATTCCTACTTACGAATAGAGAGAAAGGAGGGGGAGAGGGGGAAGAGAGAGAAAAGATTAACAATTTTGTTTTAAACATATATATATATATATATATATATATATATATATATATATATATATATGTCGTATGCTTGAATATTATAGACAGATATCACAGTGAGTTCAAGAATGAAATACGTTGAGTTTATCGTATGGATATTTGAGAATCGATTTAATCGATCTTTAGGTACATTTCTTCATTTGAAAGACATTATCATCAATACTTACCACCTCGTGGATCGTATTGCCTTGCTGCATCTTCGATCAGCAAAATTTCTCCATGAAGAAGTGCCACATCGGCTGCAGGATCGATTTCGGCTCTCGAACCGGCGAGTAATAATCTTGGCTTGCATACTCGGTATTTTAAAAGAACGGGTGCAACCACAGGGGATATAGCTCCTGGAGATGAAGCAGATAACTGAAAAAAAAATAATGGATCAAAATACGTGTAAGCATATTGCTTAGAAAATTTATAAAAATTATAAACCTCAATTATTTTTGTAGAGATTTATATCCATTTAAAAATATTTGTTATAAATTATATTATATTAAAATAGAAAGATACAGAGAAAATCATACTTCCGTAAATTTAAGCTTACATCTTCCGCGATTTCTAAATATTTTTATTACGTGTATTAATCTGATCACTAACTAATTAATTACTAGTAATCAACTTTCTCTATCTTATAGCATATATTTTATATAATTTAATGATTTAATATATTTTTAAAATCCAAACCTAATCGTAATTTTTTACTTTTAATAAATATCAGTGTAAAAGAAATAATGCAACGTTTATTGCAAAGTCATTTGTACTGCTATCTTTATTAAAAATATATGAGGAATCAATATGGTCAATCTATTTAAAATTATTACAATCGATTATGATCTATCCATCTTATGGTTATTACCAATTTCATATCTCGACAAATGTATTATGCTATGTAAGAAAGATTAATATTTAATTATTGTTACATTTATAATTCACATAAACCGAATATCTTTCAAGCTTGATACAAAAGGTGGCGTGCCAAGATGGCGTGCCAAGATGGCGGCATATATCCAATTTAATTGCTGTTTGCATATTATGTTTCTCTTATAATATAATTTTTCTATTCCGAATTATAGACGTATCAATAATCAGCCATAATAAAATACATATTTAAAATTTTCGAGCGTACTTGTAAGCCTGTGAAATCCTTTTATAATGATTAATATGATTTTCTTCTATGTCTATCCTCAAGAGCTCTTGCATGCACTTGATCAAAGGAGATAAAGGAAGTGTTCACATACACTTTGCTTTTGTTATCAAATCAAAATCATAAAGTTGAATCTAAATTGCATAATTTTAGAATTGCACACACCTTTTTTATCTTTTCCCTTCATTCTATAATCTTCTTTATTATTTTCACGAAGCACTATTATTACATTAGCTTTTTCATAGTTATTTATCGTATACATTTTCTTTTAGATAGGATAAATACATCAAACGAAAATACGTTCGATAACGTAAGATAAACTAGAGAGGTTAGCAAAGAACGCTATTAGAAGTCTGCATTGTCTTCAATTGGACCCCTTTCTCCACGAACAGAATTCCCGAGTGTAATTAATCGTAACGTCGAAATAGCCGGTTGCTGCTCCTTTCGGCCGGACGAAATAGTCTTCCGCCTCGTGACAGAATGCCTCCGCTTTGATAGATGTAACGACGCTTCTCATTGTCTTGTAATGAGATTGGGAGCGACAGGATGCTGCTCTTACGTATACCCATCTAACGGACGCATACGAGGTAAATAATAAAAAATTCATAGAAGTTAGTTAATTCTCTTTTTATTATAGAATTTATACTAGTCTTTCCATCGAACGATGTAAATAATATAAAAGATGCATTCGAAGATCTGAACGATTGATTCTTATATAGAATCGTTCTCAAAAAGTAAATATATAAAAATAATTGAAGATCTTAAATAGACATATCCAATTTATGTTAAATGTTAAATGGTCAGCTATATACGATGAATCTCGCGATTCGTGAGAACAAACATGTATGATGAAAAATCGACATTCGGCGTGCGGAACGAAATGCACGCGATGCATTAAACATCCGACACGAAAACTATCCTTTCCAATCAGAAACAACCTCGTTAGGAATTCCTACGAAGCTGTGCTAAGAAAAACACGGTTCAATATCTTCGACAACATCGTCTCGATCGAAACGATTTATTGAGAAGATGCTCGTTGTTGTCTCGTATTAACTGCATATATAAGAATAATTGTATGTATTGTGTTCGTACAAAAAAAAAAAAATATTTTGGGAGTACTCGTAGAAAATTATTATCATAATGAAAAATGTCGTGATAAAAATTATTTTTCTTTCTTTTGAAAGCCAGCTCCTTTCATACGACTATTTAAATTATTTTCGACTCGTCAACATGGCTATCTTTTGATTATCCTTGGCTTATGATCGAAATGCTATTTAACACGAGAATTAGGAGCGAAATGACGTCGCCACGTCATCTTCCTCTGTGTTGTCTCTCGTCCACCTACTTTTCTCGACGATAGTAACGCCGACTCCCGAAACGGTTGCGAACCACGATTTAAAATCGCGATATAATGTGACGCTTCATAGCGATATAACCTTCGAGAAATCGTACGATATATTCTCCTAAGCTTTTCGACTGATGTCATCAACGATGAATATAAAAAACGCGTGGGTTCCCATGTCAGATTTCTACCTGTCCGTTCCTTACGATTTTCTCCTTCGTGATCGCATTAATGCTCGCCCCTACTTCAAAAAAAATGAAAAAGGAAAAAGAAATTACATTTCATAAACGCCACCTTATTTTCGTGACACACATTCTTATAAAATTAAATGACATTATTTAATGTTTTAAGCAACGTTTTTTATTTCTATAAAAATGTATAAAACAGCCTATAAATTAAAATGAAAAAAACTGATACAATAACGACAACGAAGAAAATCTGTCTCTTAAAATAAATAAATCTTTCGAATAATAGAGAAATTATACACCTATATATTTATAAATAAATTATTTGAGATGATTATTAATATTATTATTGATAGTTAATTATTTGATTACTATTATTAAGAAGCATTTTCCTTCTCCGCACGATCGATGAACATTAAACGCTCATGGCCTTGTAAAATGCGCCATTGATTTACATAAAAATCCGCCTACCGACTGTCGATAGTCGCACGACATAATACCACGTCCGATGCCAACGACGCAACACGATCCAGCATATTATCACTACGCTACGGAATACGGATTAAACAGAGTTAAGAGAATAGAATTGAAAGCAAGCGACTGCGCTTTCATGCGTGCCGTCCAAACGTAAACGCGAACGCAATGCGAACCAAATGCAAATTTCGAACGAACGAATCAATACATTCATTTATCAGTTTGAAAACTTGCAAAATAGCTACGAAATAATAAAAAAAAAAAAAAAAAAAATATCGTTTTCAATTTCATAAACCAAAGTTATATATCGTTTAATAACTTTTTACTTTACATTAGATTTTTTGTTTTTTATTTATTCTTTATATAGGAGGGAAGTGATTTAATGATTTAAATGACGATCTAACGAATAACCTTGATTTTTTGCGCTTTCAACGTAATTACGATTTTTTTTTTTTTTTTTTTTTTTTTTTTTTTACTAGAATTTTTTTCATCAGAAAATATAGGATTTCGACAAGAAATCTCTGGAAATGTTATCAACCTCTCTGCAATGATACGTTTTATATGGAAATAATAATTTTGACATTAATCTAAGTGGTCATTTTGAATTGGACGTCCTTGAAGAAAAAAAATTTTATTATTAGCTATCGAAGGACGTTTTCGATCGTTCGTCATTGTTAAACAATGCATCGATGCGTACGAAGATATGCGCATAGCTATCTGCTCTCTAAACCGTGTGCGGATGATACTTAACATATATATGCATATATGCATATATATATCTTGAGAAGTTGATTTTGATTTCGATAAATATATTCTAATGTAATTATAAGTATCGCCAAATCAAAATTTAACGAAGCCGACCGTCATTTTATATTATGACTTTTTAGATTACAAATCAATCAATTTTTCTATGCCTCATTGTATCGTAAAACATAGACTACTTAAAAAATCCCAAAAGCGGAAGAAGAAATTCGATTATTATGAGGAACAAAGTTGCCGTTTAAACAAACAACCTAATTGTTGTTACTTGATTGCAATTAACTTAAATTTTTCTTATCGTTTATCTATCGAATAGAATATAATAGAATCAAATCTATATCTGAACAATAAATTTATCCGCTCCTTGCCAGTCAAAATGTAACTTACATCGTATGAAAAAAAAATTATTCCTACGGTCTTTTAAAATTGAATAATTTCCAATTTATGGTATAGTGAGAGCGCAGGATAATCGAATAATGTATATAGAAAGGAGAGCGGTGGTATCGGAATTAGTAGATATCTACGATGACTCATTGTCGGCAGCACAGAACTCGCGACGTTCACGAATCGTAACCGCGTATCCTGTATCAGCAATACGTTAAGAAACATGGCGTAAGGTTACAACTTGCGGAGCGCGTATTTCGATATTGCACGGCGTGTTTCCATTACGGGAGACCGTAAGCTCGATAGCTCTTGAACCGAATATCAGTGGTATCGTATACATACTCGAAACTGCGGGTGGAGAAAGAGAAAAAGAAAAAGAGAGAGAGAGAGGGAGAGAGAGAGAGAGAGAGAGAGAGAGAGAGGAATGGCTTCGTCTCTCGGTAAGAGATTAACTATATACGTGATGGAAAATGCAACTAACTCGCGCAAAAAGCTCTACCAAGTACGTTACTCTCACAGGAATGTCTACGTATGTACATATGTCTCGAAAAGATGGCCGTATCGCGATCGAACACACGCGATCGAGCTACACGGAAAGAGTATTAGCATGAAGTACCGAGCAGCATTTCGTGGAAGAGGGCTAGGAAAGGTCACTCCTTAGAGAGTAAAACATGAGGTTGTATCGAGATACGCGTATTTCGTCTATAACTAATACTACATTCGAGAAATACATTTAAAATAAGAGTTATACGCTTATTCAGTTTTATATGCGAGCTTTCAATTTGTATATATTGAATTGGCCGATAATTCATGTATGTCGGAATTTTTAATTAAAAAAAAAAAAAATATATATATATTAAGAGTTGTTTATTTAAATATTAAAATATAAAAAATTTCGACATTATTCATTGGTTAATCCGATAACGTACGTATATATTAAATAAATCATTTATGTGTTAATTTTCAAATTGACTTTAATTAAATTAACTTTGTCAAATCAATCTTCGTGTAATAACAGATGATTCGTTTAAGAGAGATATTAATCCACATAGAATCACATTCTTATTCCATTTCAAACATAATGGCGATATTAACGATTGTGAACGTAATCACGAGTGCCTCGCCGAAGAATAAATCCATTTTTCTCGATCATTTGTTCAGTGTCATTTAAGTCATTTAAATTTCGAAGGATTTGACGAAACCTTATGTTTGAAACGGTAGTTGCTATTGCATAAGCAAATAACCGCGAAGGTACTGTAACTGGATCTTGACTATAGTTGTCTAGAATTTTACTCGTGTATATAATATATATATATATATATATATATGTACATATGAAACGTCATTTCAATCTCGGCCTTTGGAACTTTTCTTCAACATTGCACGCAACTGTCCGCAACACTTTTTCTCTCCTTCGACTTATCCCGTAGAGCTTGTTCATTTTAAATCTGTCAACCGAATCATTGAAATTGCATTATAGTACGACTGCAATCCAACACCGATACGATGATATGTTCCTTACGATATATATCATACATTGTATAATATATAATGCACGTTAATAGGTGACGTGCTTCAAAAGTGCCGTTTAAATACTCCTAACACGCACGACCAAAAAGGATAAGATATTTCTTTTATATGTATCACAACGATCGCGTTATCTTCGTAATTTCTTAATTGGCTTATATGGTTTTAAATGATGTGATGATGATATCCTATAGAGATAATATACCCAACGTACGATCAGTATATTATTAAATGACTTTAAATAGAATTCGTACACATCGACTAATTTTATTTCGAGCTTTATACATTTCCCATGGGTTTAAGAATAATATTTGCGACGACTACGCTCTGGTACGAGTCGTCACCTTTCTTCAAAGATGACGTAAGAACATCGGTGAAAGCTCTCTGCATGACTTCAATATCACCGCGAAACCGCTCCGTAAAACTCAATCAATACGTACGTATGTATGTATGTATATCCTGCTGTCTCTAGTTCTCCATAGATATAACATTAAATGCTATTTTTAATTGTTTTATTTTACAATTAATACCATTTTATCAAAATACTTCGTAATCAAATTAAACACGGATATTCAGGTTTTCTTTAATCATTATACATATGACCTCCTTCTCCCACCCCCTCCGATTGTTTTGCAATAATTATAATTATATTATAATCTTTCTTTTTATATAATTATAATTATAATCTTTCTTTTTTTTAAACAAACTACGATATATATATATATATATATATATATATATATTCGTGTACGTAACACGAACAAAAGTAAATAATATTGTTTAAAGAAGAAATTAAATATCGTTAAAATTTTTACATAAAAATAGGAGACAGTCATCGCGAAATAATCTATATCAGCTGATATAAAACGGAATGGGAATTTTTATTTTTGCCAAATTCGTTGGAAGAATACTTTCGAACTTTTTTGATAGAAGATCTAAAAGGTAAACATCGGTCACGTATTGATAATTTTTTTATAATGTTTTACTTTATATAAGAAACAATTATCTAAACCTACATCTTAATATTCTATAAAATGTAATATAACATACATATACGTATGATAAGAAAATAAAAACAAAACTAGATGGCAAATCGACGAGAAAAGAGAAAAAAAAATTACGAAGTTGCACGTACTAGCCAAGAAAAAAAAAAAGAAACCCTGTAAACAATTGCTTTCGCAAGAAATGGTGACAATACATATTAAGAAAATATAAATAGATATTACGATTAGGACTAATATTTTATAATCTTAATCTCACAAATATATTTTATATGAAATCTATAAAATCAAAGGGTTGTTACTCATGACTACGACGCTAAAGATTCTATCTTTTCAAAAATGATATCATTGCACATGTCTATGCCTTTATATTTTACACCTACACATAAGAAACACCGCATCTTATAAAAAAAAACGCATATACATAAATCCATGTATATATTCAAGCGAGCTACAAAGAAATTTGATTGTAAAGGAATCGAACCTTTTGTATTGTACAATAATTGCATTTAACGATCATATTTAGACTTATTTATTTTTTGATCGATGAATTATCGACATGTCTTTCATTAAAAATCAAATTGTGAAGCGACAATATTTCTCTATTCTTTTACGAACAAAATACATGTCGTGATAGAACGAGAAATATCAGACGGTGAAGGACTTGTAAATAAAAATAAAAACTCACCGAGAGTTGCGTCTTGTCGGGTGCGATCGCAGTGATCTCAATTGATCTAAGTTCGGGCGGATTTGCCCTGTTAAGAATGGCAGCCGGCATTTTTGCGACCAATGAAAGTCTCCTCGTTAAACGTCTTCCCAATTCAGCACGTCGACGCATCCTGACGCGTGATCCGGTCCCTTTGTAACCACCAAATTCCATTCTCGCTTAACTTGGCTTCTCTTTTCTTCTCGTAATCAAAATTGTTACTAGAGGATCACACAAATGTATTCTTTATACGAGACATGCTCTCGTTCGGTTCTCGAAATGCATCCATCTCGAGTAATGAACAAAATACACATTACACCTCACAGCACCGCACTGGTTTCACTTATCATCCTTTATCTTTCTCCTTTTCTATTCGTCGTCCGAAAAATCAGGAGGATGCAGGAGATATATACTGCACGCTGTTAGGTATGAAACGCGAACGCACGGAGAGAATCGAGAGAACGCGCGAGCGCGCGCGCGCGCGCCCGACGTAACACGCGCTTAACCGAGGCCGAGCAGCAAACTCGCGCTCTCCTCGTGCGCAGTCGCAGTGAAAGAGATAGAATAGAAAACGAAAAAAAAAAGAAGACTAGCCCAGCCGAGACCCACGTTCGCTCTGCCTGGCGCGCTTCGACTGAAATTCAATCGCGAGCAACCTCCTACCACGTTACTCGCTCTTTCTCACTCTCTCTCTCTCTCTCTCTCTCTCTCTCTCTCTCTCTCTCTCTCTCTCTCTCTCTCTTTCTCTCTCTCTCTTTCTCTTTGCCTTCCTTTCTTTCTTCCTACCTTCTTTCGTATCCTTTCTCAAGAATGACTGATCATCCGATAACTGTTTCACTATTTTCAAAGTTTTTTTACGCTGTCATGGACAAATTTTTTTTCGAGGAAACCTACATACTGTGTATGTGTGTATGTATATATGTAGATATATATGTATGTATGTATGTATGTTATGTTATATATATGCATACATATATAAGTTTCAACAATCTCTTTCGATTGTTCGATCAATTGCGACATTTAATCATAATATACATTTTCAAACTAACACGCGGTCAGTTACGTTGCTATACAAAAGATGATAATAGTATTGTTTGGGAATGGGCAATATTGAATAATTTTTGTATATATTAAATAATTCTAACAGCACTTTCTAACTATATATCTGTCCTTTATAGATTGAAAGTAATAGTCGAAAGTTAATAATACTTTATAAACATTACAAATCATGATGATATTTTTTAACTAATCAACTAATTTTTATAGTGTTGGATATACTTTTACTTACATTAATAATACATTATTCTCATTAATAATGTATCTTTATCTATTTTTATATGTTACATATTTGTATTCAATATATTTTATATATCTTCTTTAATATATTCCAATATATCTTCCTTAAGCAATTTTCTTTTTTAACCAATCTGGTATCTAATGTAAAAATTGGATAGAGATTTTTCTTTTTGTTTTTTTTTTTCCCATTAAAAAACAAATTTTCTTTTCTTTTTATTTTTTTTTAACTGAAATTACAAACCTGAATAAAAAGCCATAATATAGACACGTACAGTAAGTTCTTTGGTAATAAATCTATAATTACAATTCTTCAGTAGTTGAAATATGTACATACATTGGCAACGGTGTGATTACTCCTTTCATTTCTCTTTTTACTTTTGTTAGAAATAATACTTTGATGGTTTTTATTACATTGTTAATTAGTTTTATTAATTATTTAATTAATTTAAAATTAATACTTTGATGATTTTTCATTAATAATATCCAAACATTATGATGGCTCAAATAACTGTAAATTTTTTTAAACATTACTATATTTAGATTTTCTAAAATGTTCTAATTTTATAGGATAGATTTTAATTGCGCTTACATAATCTATTAATTTGTCTTTTATATAAAAAACATAAACAAAAAATCTGATTCATATTCTGATTCTCTGTGAAACTTTCTATTGAACTCTCTATATGACCTATTGACTAATTTTATTAATATTTTAGAGACTGTGATATTTTCTCTTGATTGACAGATGGAATGAAATCCCAAGAAATTTCTCTACCAAAAACAAATTTTATTACATCTTCAATAGATTCTAGTCTTTTTTCAATAAACATTATTATACTCTAACCTATATAATTCCACCAAATATTTATCAATATATATATTGAATATGTGATTAGTATTGGGAATATAATTTTCGTACAAAAGTGTTTTCCTAAGATTTGCATCTATTCAACTACATAAAGGCATTTTTGCCTGTACCACTATCACGTTTCCCAAAATAAAAAATTTTATACTAAGAACTAAATCTAAACCTAACGCTTTTGATTACTTTTTTAGTTACTCTGTTTTGGGTAGTACACAGAAAGAGCGTATTTAATTCGTGATCTCATTGTAATTCTTATATATGTATATTAGAACTTATATAAACAATAAACAATATCTCTGGTCAACCTTCTCGCCATATTCCTTTCAGAAACTGAATGGTTCTAAATATTACATATTTCATTTATATAAGAATAGCATACCTACGCCATCTAACGTTAATGAAATAAAGATAAATAATTTTTTTTTATGAGATTAGAAATAAATGCCCTCTATATTGATATTTAATGTTGTTGGAGTTATCGTTTGTTGATTTATTCTCTACTTTACCATAAGAATAATAATTTATTTTATTATTTAAAACAATTTTTTCTTTTTATCCTTTGTTACTACTAAGTAATGCTATATCTATATTATAACCAAAAAAAACATATAAATGCATTTGTTAAATTTAATATGCGACCTAATATGATACATCATTTTTAGATATACAATTTCTACCTTAACGATCATCGAGATTATTTGATATAACTTCATCTATAAGAGGTCAATGTAACGTTTATAAGTGATTTAAAAAAGAACTATTTTTACAGTGTGTATCGCTATCTACAATTACCTACTCTTAAAAAGTTCTCTTTAACATCCGTTGTTTGCTCGCGCCATACATAAAAAAAATGGCGATTTAGTTTGTTATTATTTACCGCATCAGAATTATTTTTATTATACGCACCTCTGGGTATAAGAAGATCTTAACTCTAATTTGAGGTGTTAATTCTATTTAATTCTATTTAATGTACAATTTTTCAATTGTGCCATGTATACGGTCAGTACTATTGCTCAAGATTCTACAAACCTCTCTGTTTTGCCAAAGCGAGAACAAATTTGCACAGCAATAGATAAAAACACTGGGGAAACTTGTGGCGAAACGGAAAGCTTACAGATTCTTGATGAGTTTCGTAAATTATATGAAGCTCGTATCGAAAAGGTCGATTCAGAATCGGCAAATGAATTCGACCGTGTATCAGTAAGTTAAATATATTATTTTGTATCTGCGTGCACGGTGTATTCTTATGACTGATAATAAGCAAACAAATTACAAATTCACACATTCGTTTTTTCTTAGTATAATATATATTTAAATAGATGAAAAATTTATAATATATAGTTTTTAATGGAATCTCATACATTCAATTTGCAACCATTTTTTTTATTTTTCTAATTATCTATAATATTTGACAAATTATTTAAGTTTATCAGTAGAAATATATTTATAATTGTTACATTTTAATAAAATACTATTTATGCACTTGTTAGATTAATTATTTAATAGGATTCAAGCTTTTACTATTTCCTAAAAAAAATTGTTTACATTGTAATTGTATCATTAAAAAATTAAAGAAAGGAAAATAATACAAACCTATATAATTTTAGATGAAAATGAAAATAATGACAGAATGGATTAAGGATTTAGGTGAACAGAATATTATGTTAGTTAATACTGTACAAGACTTGGAACAAACTGCTAGTGACAGAGTTAAAATATTAGAAGAAAAATTAAAACAGTCATCTAAAGTTGTTTCAGATAAAATTTTATTATCGAATCATTCAGAGGAGGTAATTTAATATATATTTAGGTAGTATATTCTTGCATAATATAAAAATATTAATATTATTTTAGAGGTTAAGTGTACTCTCAAATCGTATAAGAGAACTAGAAAATGATGAAAAGAGTCTTCGTCAAAAAATAGAATTTCTGTGGATTGATATCAAAGGATTATTAGAATTACTTAAGAGAGCTCAAACGGATAATCGCTGGAATCTTGATGGCATAACATTTTATTATATTAATCCAAGTGATATTCCTACTCCTCTGGAGTAAGTATAAGTAAAGAAGATTCAAATTAATGTTTCTTTTTTTTAATTTTTCTAATATTAGTAAGTACATTATCAGAGAAGTTATTTTCTGTTTATTTATTTTTCTTTCTATGAAATCTTTTCATAATATTTTTTTATGTTTCTAATTAATTGTTATTAATTGTCAGATATTAATATTATTTATATTAAACTTAGAGAAAGCTATAAAAAGAGAGAAATGTATAGAATATATATATATATATATATATATATATATATATATATCTCTTCAATCTCATAATATATGTACTTTTATGGCTTTACAACTTTGATTATCTCTCAGAATATAGGATTAAAACAATATGATGGATAATCAAGTAAATAGATAATAGAATGTAAACAGTAAAAATATTATACATCTATAAGTATGCTTTTATCACAGATTAAGATATACATAACATACACAACATACAAAAATATACAAAACATAACACGAAAACATTATTTTGATTGTTAACAGAGATTAACAGATAATCAAATTTTCGTTATATACAAAAATCTTGTGATATGCATGTTTTCATTTTTATTACAACTTTTTCTTTTGCTTATTTTATCTATTTTTATAACTCTATTTGATATTAACTCTAATTTAAAGAAAATATTGAAAACAATTATAACTTTAAATTATAATTACAGAATTCTTATTTTACTAAAATATATTTGAAATATATAATAAAAAATGAAATAAAATATACTATCTAGCTGTTCGTTATTATTTGCTTTTTTCTTATTATTTTTATTGTTTGTTACAGTGTATGTGCCCAGGTAAATACAAGTATAAATACAGATGACACTATAAATTCAAAGGTATATTTGAATTAAAAGATAATTTTTTACAATGACTCTCATTTATCTATCAGTAAAAAATATTTAAACTATTGTATTGTTATAATAAGCATTCTTGTATTTAAAATTAGTATTGATTCATAATTAAAATAGATTATTTTTAATACAAACATTAAAGACACATTTTATTTAGAAATTAAATGTGATATAATAATTATAATAATATTATAATTATAATTATTCTTTTAAATATAACAATTAGTTTATATTAATTTTCATTATAATTTATATATTATTTTAATTAATGTTTTAGTTTTGATATTGAAAAGAATGTTTGTTATGTTATTCAAAATAGAAACAAATGCAAATTGAATAAATTTCTTTTTTCAAACAGCAGATATCAGAAATGGAAGACAAGGAAACTCATATGTAAGTACATATAATAATAAGGAGTTGAATGAAACGTTTTACAAAGTTTAATTGATGGAGAATTTATCTGTTATAAATTGTGCTATATTTTTATTATTTATAAATAGCTATTATATACATAATATAAACATATTATATACATTAATTATATTTCATAGGTGTCAAATTAAATTCGAAGAAAAAAGTGCTGAACTTCATAAAAAATTAGCAAAGGAAGAAACTGTAAAAACATATGTTTCTGATGTTCAGAGTTTTAGTAATGAACTTGTACAAAAATGTCAGGAAGCAAATCATTTCTGTTTTGGGTCGTCACCTCCCACGAATTCTGATAATGTAAGTTTCTGTTTATCTATATAATATAGAACAATCAATTGCAATAATAATTCCGACAACAATAATGGGCATTTTTTTACATGTATATTATATATAAAATATTATTTCTACATATTTGAAGAAATTTATGTGCATATAAATTAATCTTCTAGTAATAGTTGATTAACAATTTTATAGGCAATCATGCTGAAATAAAAATTAAAAGTAAAAATATATTAAAAGAATTAAATACATTACAATTAAATGATATTATAAAATTTAATATTTTCATTTCCATTGTATTGTTTCTATATATCTTTGATATTAAGATAGTTTCGTCATTTCTGTTGCTGTTCAGACAATCTTAGTTGCTGACATAATGGAAAGTAAATATATTGATAATGGTCTAGAAGTTAAAAAACTTCAAGAGCATTTACAAGATACTGAATCAGATATAACAAATATAACATATTTGCAACTTCAGTTAAAAAAGAAAAATAAAGTGATTGAGGAAATAAAATGTCAAATTAATTGTTTGAAAAAGGTTTGCTTCATTTACTTTTGTATTTGCTCCTTTCAATTTTATTATTATATCATTTACGTATACTATTATTAGGAATCTATGGAAACATATAAAGCATTAGCCATAGAAATTACAAAAAAGCATGATTTAATAATGTTTTTGAGCCAAGAAATCACAAAATTAGAAGAACAATATCGTTATGCTAATATGCAAATTCATTTTAAGGATGATATTATAAAAAAAATGAGAAAGAAACAAATTGAATTGAAGGTATACTTTTAGTCTATATTTTTTATTCTGGATATTTTATCTGATTATCCTTTGTTTTAGTCTTCACTTCCTGTTCATCTTCGTTGCATGTCGAATTATCATCAACAATACAGTGCTAATGGTAATATAAGATTTTCTCATAAGTTATGCAATAAAATTATAACATCATGTCACTTATATAAAGTTGTCAAATATAAAGATCATATATCTTTTCCATATAATAATTTTGACACTTTATTATATCATAAAAAAATAATTGAAAATATACCTATTATTAACTCACAGTAACAAAATAATACAATAACTAATCTAGACAATTCTTCTAAACAAATATACAAAAGGGAAAGTGATAAAAGCAGAAGACGACGTAACATTGACAAAAGTATTGTGGAATCTATTAGAAATTTATCACCAGCTTGTAAAGATACTATTACATAACACCATCGCAAAAACAATAAATTTTATATTGTGTAAATCATAAGCGTTTCTAACAAGTAACTATGAATATTAATATTGAGCAAATGATAAAATCATAATCTTATTTTATTTATCATAATAAAAAATATGTGTTACATATTTAAATTATTAATATTATATATACATATATACATATATATAATATAAAATTTTCAGCATGGTTGCCTTATTCTTGACGATATAATTTTAATTATATATTTCTCTATTTATACAAAATATTTTTTGACCAAAAAGAGAAATCATTTCTATGTATATGATTTCAGGATATTTACTCTTCACTAAAAGATCAAATTGATGCTGATGCTTATCTAATGGTGAGTTAAGGTATGCTGATTTAAAACTTATTTTTATATTATATATTTCATATAATGATAATATTTTTATAGGATACAGAACCTTTAAATAATTCAACTAATTCTTATCAGGTATATATTATTCAATGTATCTAAATTTTATAAAATTTACATGTTTATATTATTCATAATATTCATAACATACACAATACTTTGTTTTTAGAAAATATTTATGTGTTTTTCCAAAACAAATTTATTATTGCAAAAAGAGGAAGAAAAGCTTGATGATTTGAAAACAGAGCTAAAAAAAATCGTACGACATTTAAAACAGAAAAATGTTGAGGTAAATTAATAAATAATCAAATACATAAGTTTAATACTTTATAAAGTTACTAATTATATCTATTATTACTTCAATATATTACAACTATATATCATTATAATATAATTGAATAAAATTATATTTACAGCCATGTGAACATAATTTTACGACTGCTTATAAAAACATACAAAACATTAAAACGATCCTAAACATTTCTAAAACTTCGACAGATGATAGAGTAAGTCAATTGCATTTAAACTTTCATTATTATATAAAATATGAAGTAACATCTTTTTTAAATATAATGTACAAAGAAAACATTTTGTGTATGAGTGTGCATGCGTGCGTGCGCACCAATATGTGTATTTCTTATTTTACTATTTAAACTATAAATCTTTAATTGAAACTAATCAATATACATTTCTATTTGATTATAAAATGTTATTTTTTTACATTTATAATTAATAAACATTTTTCAGTATTTGTAATATTGCAGAATGCTAAAAAGAAGAGTTCATGTGTTTTATAAGGAATTCCATGAATTATAAAAGAAAAATTATTTAATATCATATATTCCTAACTATATAATACAAAATAATGCAGTGCTTTTGTAACAATTTACAGTTGAATAAATATAATAAACACAATAATGCATTGATTCTTTTTCAAGGAAAAATGTTTATTGATATCTAATTTAATATATCAATTTCACTAGGAAAGTTAATAACAATTTAGATCATAGAAAGTATATTTTTTGCAGTCACAAACTGAAGAAAACGTACAACCTTTTGTAGTAAACATTGAAGCTCAATTAAATTGCGTGTACGATGCATTGCAAAGTGAAAAGCTTGTACGTATTATGTTTTAATAACTTTGAATGACTAGTTTTGACTAAGTTGTATTTTGTAATGAGTATAATTTTATTTCAACTGATACTTCAATAATGAAACATTTTTGATTTCAGAGGCATGATACAGATAAAAGTATGGATACATGGATACATGATACAACAGAGAAGTTAATAAAGAATATTGAAAATATTTCCAGAATATGTAAAGAAAAAAAAAAAGCAATTGAGTTTATGGAATATACTGTATGTATAATTTTTTATGTATATAATACTAATTTTTATGTAGTACATACAATAAATTACATACTAACAAAGAAAATTTATATAATCATTATTTTTTCTTATTTCAGACCGCTAAACGAAATGAGGTACAAACATTAAATATCTATAATATTTTAAATATATAATAACATAATAAATATATTATGTTTATTTTATCTTTATAGATGCAAAATAGAATGAATAATTATGTTACAGAAATGTCAAAGGATGTTACAGTAAGTATTTTATAATTTTATTTGATACTTTTGGTATTATATGATTTTTCTATTGTTTTTATGCATTTATTATTATCCTTTATTAACATTTTATAGTCAAATCAAATTACTGCACAACAATTTAAATTAATGGAGGAATTTCGTGTATGTACTGTTGAAGCTCAAGCAGCAACAGAAGATATTCGTGAAGAAATTAGCACTATTCTTTCTTCATTTGCTGCCCAACATCAAAAAGTATATTCTTATATTACTCATATAAAATTGTTAATATACTTAGTTTAAGTTGTAGATCTGAAAACCATTACAAAATGCATTACAATTTATATGATTTGTGATATTGATAGTACACTGAACTAAACAAAATGGTCAAAGATACTCAAGAACATTTACTACGATTGCGAGAAACAGTAATACAAGCAATTAATACATTAGAATTACAAGTAAGATGAAATCGCATATATCTTTTATTATATTATAAAATCAAATATTTTTTTTATGATCATACTTTTTAATATATCAGGAAATAGAAAGGACAAGACATATTGAACGAATTACAGCTGAAAAAGTGAAACTAAAAGATATAAAAAATGAATTTATTCGTGCCCAATCTGAATTATTTAATTATGTAAATAATATGCAAGAAAAAATCAAGGTAGGAAGGGTACAAAATTTTTAATATGTGCAATAAATTTTTTTCTTTTTAATAATCACATTTTGTAAATTATATATTTAGAAATATTCTTTTTTATTTTATACATTTATTTTAGGATCAAAATCTACCTGAATGTGTAGAAACATACACATGTAATGATTTATTAAACTTCGTAGTTGACAAAATCGAGCTTGTAGTTAACCATGTTCAAGTGCATCAAAATCAGGTAAACATTATTCAAATGTAGGATATAGTCAATAAGTAATATGTAAATAAAAATCGTAGAGAAAATCAAAATGAATTAATCGTTCAAAACTCTATATTTATCATTTATCTATATATATTTTTTTAGGAATGTTTTTTTGCAACCAATTCAGTAGAGTTAAAAGAGCAACTTTGTTGTACAACATGTTCTTTCCAAGATTTGCAGAAACACATGAGTACAATTGTAAGTATTATTATTTTTTATAATTTATTTATTGCAATATTTTTTTTTCAATCAAATTATTTTAGTTAATGCGTAACGAAATGGATGAAACAATTCTTTGTGAAAAAGAAGAAAGATTAGGTAGACTTGAAGCAGAAATTGATAATACACATACAAAGATGCAAGATACTTTAGAAATTTTCTGGAATACAATAGAACAGGTTTTGCACATATCCTTTTTTGGTATAAGAGTAATAATAATAATAATAATGAAATATTAGAGTAATGAAATATTACAATATTCTTTTAGGATGATTTTATTGACCATTCAGCAGATTTACAAAGCCAAAATCAGGTATTATATAATCTATACATTATATTATTAGTTATTACTCTCAGATTAACTTTTGAATGAGAACAACTTAGATTTAATATGTATAATGTAAATTCTATCTATAGACAATCAATGAATTGTTAAAAGCAAAGGAAGATATACATAAATTAAGAAAGGAATATGATGATTATAAACTTAAAACATTACAGGTATGAAAGTATATATATTTCTGCTAATTGTTATGTTCAAAACAGAATAAAAGTAACAATTTACATATTCAATAAAATCCTTATTTTTTAACTTATAGAAAATATGTCAAACAAAATCTGATGATAAAATAAATCAATGGAAGTGTCGTATAATAGACTTAGAAGAGCAGCTTCGCATCTTACAACATGAGGTTATAAACTTAATATTTTATTAACTTATTATGAATGCTGATTTTTATACTGTGCCATATTAACAGATTTTATCATTGAATCTCTAAAAAAATTTAATTTTTATTTTCTTCATAATAATATACATATTGTTTGTTATATAATCAGACTAAATGTAAACAAGAAGCCAACAACTTTCTAAAAAGTAGTATTGAGTCTATGGAGAAAGAATTATCTTCTGTACAAATGAAAGCAGAAAATTATAGACGTTCCTATTCTGTTGATAGTATAGATTACCAAAAAAAAATTTTAGAATTAGAAAATATAGTAAGTAATAAATTTAGTTTTTTTTTTCTTTATATAATATATATTCTAAAAATACAAATTACATATAAAATAGCAATGTATTAAAAGTTCATTATTTTATATACTTTCAGATCAAAGTACAAAAGGAAGTAGAATCAAAACTTAGAAAAAGTTTAGATAACAATGAAATAGAGCTTCAGAAATCAAGGAAACATTTGGAACCTTTTGTAAGAAGCAGATATGAATTTTTTTATTTGTTCTTAAAATTTCATGTTGGAATATCTCAGTCATTTTTGATAGTAAAAAGAAAATCTGAAAAAAATGAGTTTGTTTTAAAGTAGCCAATATGATAAGAGAGAAAACTTTTCCTTGAGGATCATATTTTTTATAATATAGAGTTCACCTTTTTTCAAAACTGATGAAATTAAATAGGACTTAATTTATCCTCACATACAAAATTAATAAAATTAATCAAATAAATATTTCATATTAAAATATGCAATATTCCAACATCTCATTTTAAATGACTCACCAACATAATAATATATATATACAAATAATGAATACATATTATTTTTTATTTAATGAAAAAGCATATAGAATGTACTCCAGAAGAATTATCTATATGTTGTGGATATCAATTGAAACAAGAGGTAATAACCTTTAACAATTATTAATTTATAATACATCATTTAATAACAATTAATTTATAATGTAAATTGTGACCTGTAAAATTGAAACCTTTTAATTCATATAGAATACATCCCAGCTTGTTAATATATTACAAGAAGTAGTACAATCTACAAAAAATGGACTTCAAAATGTCGAATGCGAACTTAAACTGTTGGTATGTTTAAATCAAATGGATGTTTCCATTACCTTATATTATTAATACAAAACATTTAATATTATTACTATATCCATAAGAATAATAACAAATATCTAAAAAGAAATAATCTGTAGATGTGTGAAGGATCTTCTCAGTCTTGTACTTCAACAACTTTGGTAATGACAATTATTGATAAATTAAGAAAATATGAAGGACAATTAGAAAAATGTTATGGAGACATTGAAAATCTTAGAAATACATTATGTTCTAAAGATAAACTTGTAAGTATTAAATTGATATAATGAAGATTATTTTTATTAAAAGAAAGAAAATATCAAATATCCTAGTAATATATTATAATCGATCATTATAAATAGCAATATATTTCAAATTATACTGTAGATATATATGAATATACAAGTGCATACTTTTTTGTTTCAGTTAGAAAATATGAACCAAGTAGTTATGATCCAAAATGATTCTATAGCAGTCACGCAAAATGAGCTGAAGAGTCTCTATAAAAAACAGCAAGAAAAGGTAAGTTTTATGTAGAAATTACATTTTTATAAGCATGAGAAAAATGATAAATGTTATAAGCATTATATGCTTTTGTTATTTTATAAGTTATATTTAAGATTAAAAATTTTAATACTATTCAAATAAAACTAATTTGAAAAAATCAATTCATGAAACAATTAAATTAAAGTTGATGTGCATACATAAATATTTAAATACACTAATAGTAGATTACATGTACAGTGCGCACTCCAAATTTTTTATTATTTTTAAATTTTAACAAAGTATCACTGTCAATAAGAACTAAGAGTTGTAAACTTTTATACTCGCGATATTACATCTTATTTTTAAAATGTGATTATAAATAATTAACGAAGTACGAAGCAATATATTTTTATTTCCAAATGTTATTAATGAAGGTAGGTGGAACATAAATATTGTTATACTTCATTATGTAGTACCAATTTTATTGTTTTTTTTTCCAGATTAACATGCAGGATTGTATTATAGCTCAATGTGAGAAGGAAAAAAAAGAGTTATCCAAACAGGTTTGTATCTTTTCAATTTTATTAATATATGGATTATAATATGGATTACTGAAATATATGAAAGTAATAATATATTTATAAAATTAATATTGCATGCTTATCTCTTCCTTTCTGTGCAGAATGAACTTCAAGCACAAACAATTGGACATTTGCAAAATGCTGTGGTTGAAGCCAAAAGATGCTTAGATAGTATGGGACATAAAGCAGTAAGTGATGCAAGCGAACTATGGAGTTCGATTTCGTCTTCAACATTCGGTCACGGGAATGTGCATGACGTTTAAATTGCTTTTATAAACATATTGAACTGATTTGACAGTATGCTAAAACATATAATTATGTATGTACTAATGTTAATTATCATTGTAAATATTTTTCAAATATTATAATTAAAACGATAATTTACACATACGAGACATATCCAAACGATTTTATTTTTTTGACATGATCATTTTTTGAATTTTTCAATGCTATACTTAATGTGCAAGTATAAAACTCCTATTAGCTCTTTACGAAAATACCAATGGCAATTAATTGTGAGTGCATAAGTGTGATACGTGACAAAAAGTTTAAGCCAGTGTGGTATGATATTCGCAATGCATGTGGTATGTATTATTCTATTTAGAATAAAATAAAATTAACAATGCGTTTCAAAATAATATTACGATCTGCATAGAAATTATGTATTTATAAAATCTTATCCAACTATTATACCCACCTTATTGCTTCCAATATGTATAAATTCTTAAATACTTATCAAATAAGTACATGACAATTAACTATATTATAAACTATACTGATTATTGAATTATTCTGCTTTTATTACACTGAAATATACTTACTATATTTATAATTTTATAATCGTTACTACTTTGAAAACCATAGATAAAAGATTAATCGGAAGTTAATTTTCTTGTAGCTTTTTGTTAAAGGTGAAACTATTCAATTGTTAACAATGTTTATTGACGAAACTCAGAATCAATATAGCGACTGTTTTACAGAAGTAAGTATAATATTTAAATTTAATCTTTATGTATGTATTTAAAATATTTTTGAGAATAATAGTTTTATGAATTTATTTGAATGTTATTTTTTAAATTAAGGCTGCTGCACAAGAAAAATTGTTGGAATTGCAACGAGATGCCATAGACACTTTGCAATCGAAAATTGAGTACATGATTAATGATAAACATTTAGTAGTTACTTCCTTACATACTACATATTGTTCCATATTAAGCATAATACAGGTATAACAAAAATAAGATTCCTGTTGATATAATATAATATATGTATATCTATGGTTTTAATAAATTGTAAAATTATTAATGCTTAAAGATACGTTATATGTTTAAAATTTATTATTACAAAAATTATTAATGCAAATGAGACAAACCTAATAGTATTAAGATACATATAAATGGATTCTTATGATTATTCTTACTAATAAACTAATTATGAAAAATATATTAATTTTATTTAATTATTTTAGGATCAACTGAAGCTTTGTACAAATGATTTTCAAGCATTAATATACAAGGTAACTTTTGTCATATTTACACTTCATTAAAATTTCATATCAACTTGTTTTATGTTGGATTCGAAATTAAAATTGTTTTTACTTTACAGATAAATACTTTAATGCAAACAAATATTCTTTTGGGAAATAAGTACATTACTACAAAAAAATTATGGAAAGAAACAAATCAAGAATTGCAAGAATTAAAGTATTACAGAATTTGTGTAGTTTACTTTTTTATGATACTTTTAACTTAAAATAATAAACTATATTATGATATGATCTTACAGAAATATGTCATCCAAGGACAAAAAACAAACAAAAATGTATGAAACTAAATCTTGTCAATGTAAAATGGACATTGAGCATAAGAGTTATATGACACAGAATCTTACATTAGAACAAACTTCAGAAGATTCTTCAATATTAGATAAGCAAGAACATATACAAGATTCACTTCAAAATTATGAATCACAAGCTCAGACTGAAATTATAATTAGAGAAAATCAAAATTTAAAGAAACAACTACAAAAATACAAATCAGATTTAGTTATATTTAAAAATGAATTGAAAATAAAAGATCAAGAAATAAAAGATCTTGAATGTTGTTTAAAATATGAAAATCAAAATCTAAAGATAAGTTTAGAGAAACAAACGAAAGAATTTGAAGACTTAATAATAGAATTAAATATTGCTAAACAAAAAGAGATTAATTTAAAAAAATATGTAATTGATTTGGAAGAAAAACAAGAGGAGGTAATAATAATGTTAATTTATAAAACATTATATAAAAAAAGAAAGAATGTCCTTGATAATTACGACTAACTTTATATATATACACATACATGCACACACACAACGCGCGCTCGCGTCACTTTCATTATTTATCAAATATATTATAGTATATAGTATACAAGTATATATTAAATATTAATACTTTTAATTGCATTATTTTTAGATACAAAATCTAAAACAGCAAATTGATTGTAACAAATCTGTAATAAGAGAACAAGCTCAAACCATAGACCATTTACAAGGAAAATTATGTACATCTGAACAACAAATTAGACAATACATATCTGAATCTACAAATTTTAAAGAAAGATTTTTATCAATAAAAGTATTACTCAAAGAGAAATCAGATAACATGGCAAAATTACAAGCAGATTATGAAGTATTAAAAGTATGTTATAAATTTATAAATGTACTTTACTGTAATATATTTAAAATACATAATAATATAATAATTATATGATAATTATATGATAATTATATGATAATAATATGATAATTACATAATAATATATATTTACAGAATGAAAATACAATTCTAAAAACAGAAAACATTGCATTAGAAACTAAAGCAAAAGAAGATCATTATTTACTACGAAAGAAGGTATCAGTACCCATAAATTGCACATCCATTTCTACTGTTCTAGAAATATACAAGAAAATAACGTTTTTTATTCTAATAAAATCATAATATACCATTTTTATTGTAGTTAAAAGAAACTCAAACAGAATTATCTTTTATAAAAGACAGTTATTACAAAACAGCTGAAGATTATGATAAAACTCAAGAAAACTTGATCCAATCTGTAAGACGAGAAGCGGAATTACAAGAATCATTAACAATTGCAGTAATATATCATAACATTATATGTAATTCTTTTTCATTTTCATAAAAAAATATTTTATCATTTATAAATATACTTTTCCTAGGAGAAAGAATATTGCTCAAAGCTTACAAATTTTGAATCAAAAATTGTTAGATTGGAAAATTTAATATGTGAACTTGATGAAGAATCAAAGGATACTAAGAAAAAATTATCTTCAAAAAATACTGAGCTTTGTCAAACACAAAATATGTGTAAATCATTTTCCGATCAATTGAAAACTGCACAGCAAGATGTAAGTCAATATTAAATTAAGTATCAATAATATGTTTCTAATAATATTATTATTTGATATCAAATATCAGCTGTATGAACTTCAAGAAAAATATCTAAAAATGGACAATTCCAACTGTTACTTAACCCAACAATTACAAGAGTGTATAGATGAAAACTGTACTCTATTGCAACAGAAAACTTCACTTGAACAAGATAACTACAAGTTCGCGAATCAAGTGAGATATGTCTACTGTCTGTTGTAAATATTAACATCTATTTTGATCAATATAAAATTTGAAAATGTAACTGTTTGTAGTTACATAACATGCACCAATCTTTGATGGAATTGAAAAAAGAATGTCAATCAAAAGATAAGTCTTTGGCATGTGTATCAGCAGAATTAACTGAAACAGTAGTAAACAGGTCAGAACTTTGCAATGAATCCCAATATATGGTCTCATGTATTCGTACATTGATGGCAGAACAAAGAAAGCTTGTTGAAACTCTTGTTTCGAAGTTACAAATTAAACAACAGCAATTAACAATATTTAAACAACAATTTGGACATGAAAAGAAGTAATTATCTATTATAAAAGATTCAAAAATAGTTATATTTTAAAGTCAATTTTATTAAAATGAAAATATTTAATTAAAATTTTATTTAATTTGAAATTTTAATTTGTAGAACTTTATTAGTCAAAATCAGAGAACTAAGAAGAGTGAACAATATATTAGCACAAAGATTAAAAAGACTACATAGAACAACAATTGGAAAAAATACTAAAAGTGCTGGATATTCATATTTGACACAGAACTTAGGTGTATGTATCATTAAATATCATTAAAACTTATTATATTTTTTTATTATTACATGTAAAGATATAAATCAAACTGGATGCATTCATAGAAGTATCTCTTTTATATTTACAATAAACTTTAATATTAAGATATAAACTATAAAATCTTAATATTTTTGTAATATAAAATTTTATATAGGAAAAAATTTAACTTTCCCTTATATGTTTAGAAATCCTCGATATACCCGATTAAATCTGTACGTCGCACTTCAGTGTGCGGCAATTCTTGGTGGTTTCCTAAGATGGAATATATAACAAATCAATTGAGAAAAAATAATCAATGGTGGCATACAAACATAGCTAATAAATCAAAAAATAATAGTGGAGTAGATGAAAATCGAGATTGTGGTTATCAATCATCTGCAAGCAAATGACAATGTATAATAAAATCTGTCATAGCATAGTCGAATCAAATCGATGTATGATAGAATAATAAGATAGAATAATAATCAATATTGTTTACCACTGAAATTTGTAAAGAATTTATGCATTAATGTTATGATTAATATACCCTGTTTTTTTATATATCTTCGTAATTGTATATTTTTAATAATAACTTATATTAATCATATAAAAAGAATTACTTTATTTTTCTTAATTATCAATGCATTTATAAATAGTACAAAGATAATAAGTCATGCTGCTAAATAAGTGGTTACATCATTTAGACTCATTTTAAGATTGTGACGTGGTAAGCAAGCAAGTCGAAGTAATGCAAGATTTTCCATATACACTGTATGAAAGACTTCAAATAATAATTTGCATTCGTCTAAATTAAATATCTCAACGGACTTCGGTGGATTCTAAATATAAATGATAAATATAGAAATACATTAAGATAAAATAATTTACGTTTGGTTCTTTCATAAAACCAATTCATAATAACACCGTTTAATAATATACATACTAATATATTTTATTCTAATACACACTCTTATGAGTAAAAATGACTAACCAAAATGGTATGTAAAAGTAAAGTATCGCAAAAAAAATTATATGTATCTTCCATTGTGTACCATATATTGGAAAGAAAATAGCGATGCGTTAAATAGAATAATCCTATTGATGCAAAAATGCATTTTATACTGAATAAATTATCTCTGAAATATAAACAAGCACAAAAATAATGTTAGTTGAATTTATAAATACATAAATATAATTATTATAAAACTACTTATGTATTTATTTACCTAGTAATTTCAAAAATTTCCCATGCAATTTTTGGAAAAATATCGTTTCTCTCTTCGAAAAT
This sequence comes from Vespa velutina, assembly GCF_912470025.1. NCBI lineage: Eukaryota > Metazoa > Arthropoda > Insecta > Hymenoptera > Vespidae > Vespa > Vespa velutina. Next base: position 6,572,790 of record NC_062191.1, read on the forward strand.
ATATTTGGAAAATTTAAATTCTGTAATATGACGAAAATGTAATATAAGAATTTTAAAACTTATATAAAAAAAATTGTATTAAAACATTATTTATAACACGTTTACTTACTGAAAAACGATAAAATTACATCTTTATCTCGTTGATGTTCTTTTACGAAAGCTATATCTTTAAATGAAATTAATTCCCAAACGCATAATTTAGGAACTAATAAATCATAATAATCATGTATTGAATTATATGTACAAAACCAAGGGCCACACAGATCATCGTAATTTATATTAGAATCAATTATTGTTTCAGATTTAATCTTTCGATACGATATAACATTTTTATAATTAATAGATACAAATGGTTCGGATAAAAATATTCGTCTGACATTCTTTATATGTTCTGCTTTATTAGACTCAGCAGTATTTTTAAATTGATATCTCTTATCTTTTAACATTTTTTGGTATATATGTATATATTGCTATTATTTTATGCAGATTTGTTTGAAAATATAATTATACAAGATCTGAAAATTGCAAAAGATTATACTGAAATTATTAATTGCAACAGACAATGGTAACTAGAGCGACGAATAGTCGATTATTTTTTAGTTTATTGGCTATGTGGATACAATCTTTCTCTAACTGCATAAAAAAATAAGTGACAGTGTATTATTATAATATTCACAAGTTTATTTTCTTTTTTTGTATAATCATTCATAATTTATCATGATTTATCAATAAAATTAATATACAATATGTTTTAGAGCAAGAACTGTTATACACATTACAATCTAAGAAAGTAAATACATAGTAATTATAGCAGCAGGAATGGCCTGTACTATATCTTACAAGATGCTTGCGTGCCAAAAGTTCATCAAATGTTGTATATGTTAAATGTATTATTATTATTATTATTATTATTATTATTATTATTATTATTATTATTATTATTATTATTATTTTATTATTATTATTATTATTATTATTATTATTATTATTATTATTATTCATTACCATTAATATTACTTATTACACAAATCATATTTATTTATATGATTTATATTATAATGTATTTATATATATATATATATATATATATATATATATATATATATTTATATATATATATATACATACATATATATATATATATATATACATATATATATTTATAACGAACACCGCTCAGTACTACTATAATAACAAATGGGAGTTTTACCACTTTTTAATAGATTTGATACTCAAAATAGATGATATATCGTCAAATACATTGAGACACACGTTTTAGTCAATCACTCGAGCAAGTGTTCGTGTTGCACATTTCACCGCCCATTCCTTATAGTGGTTTCCCTTCGTGTATATTCCCTTCAAACTCATTGCAGACACACTCATGATGTACTTATCTGTGTTGAATATAGTACATATCTGTAATCAAAAATAAATAATGTGCTTTTTGCGCAACAATTTATTAAATGATTTATATTAAACTTAAATTTTAATAAAGAAACAAAAGATTGTACGGTAAAATGCACTTAATCGGACTCTATTAACTCTATTATAAATTTTTGCTTTACAAATTCTTGCGAGTGAATTTTTTATTTATAATACATTAATTGTACATATATATATTAAATGTATTTTGTAATTTTCAATAAATAGTTTTAATAAAATGTGATATTAATAAAGTGAGATTCTAAATTAGCCAATTTTTATAAATGTAATGATATTGTTTAATTGATATAAATGTATTTTATTCGAGAAAATTACCTGAAATATATAATTATATTTTGTATACACAAACTACTCATAACTTACCTAAATTAACAAAAAATTTCTGAAAACAGATTATTCTAAAGCTTTTATGAAATCAAGGACACTTAATAAGTTTGTAACAATACACATATTGTAACAATACAATACAATATTGTGACATATATGGAATGTAAAAATGCGACGCGTTCATTGAATAAATATTATTATTTACCAACAGTTTTGAATTGGAAATACATCTATATATTACGAAATATAGAGAAATATTCATTCGTAAGTGGCACAAAAAGTGATACACCAGAAAAAATTAATTTTACAGCCTGCATTGTTCATATCATATTGCTAATGTTGAAAGTACCTATTAACAAAAACTGTAAACTAAATTACCAAAAAATAATTTATATAACATAAAATAGTTTGATAAGGCAAAAGAAATACACCACAAGATTGCACATTCAGTATGTATATATAAAATGGTGTGTTTGGTCTTAAGTATAACATTTTTTGTCTTCATTCATATAATATTTGTAGTGAAAATCAACAATTTGAATCAACGTAACTAACTTTTAAACTTTTTCTATGTACTTCGTTTTTTTTTATTAAATTAAGATAAACTCTATATAACATAGTACATCAATTTTGGCGAAAGATTGACGCTTTCACATTATGCATAGCGAATGTCGCCACACGGCAGATTTGTAAAAGTTAGTTCACAATGACGTATTGTTATAAATAGAATACGAAGACGACTGCACTGAAGAAGAATAAAAGGCACTATCAGAAAGATATAAAAATGTAGAATAGTATTGAAGTTTAAATCACAGAACTATGAACATATATATCTTATTATAATAGAATTAGGAAAATAATAATTGTCCAACCAATATTGAATTTGGTTGCACGATTAAAAAAAAACAGAAACTATAAAAAGCTTTTCTATCAATAAATTTATCTAGGAAAGAAACATTTAATTAACTATTGGAATGATTGTCATTTAAAAACAATAGTATAATATGAATATTACATAAAATATTCTATGAAATTTTATCAATCATAATACTTAAAATATAGATAAACGTAAATTTTTAATATCCTTTTATATAACTTTCATCATCTTATGTAGATATTATACAGACATACCATTTAGATTATATAATTATTTCATCAAACAATACAATATCCTTTAAGCATATACTGTTCTATGTTAAATGCAAATATATTATTCAAAGATTTCTTATCTTTTGTACAATGTAATATACAACCTAAGGTTGATTTTTTGCTGAATAAACAAAAATGAAGATTTAGGAATATATACTTTAGAAATAAGAATAATAATAAAATATATTTTACGTATATTGAACTATTAGATATTCCTAGTGAAAATAACATTAAATTCAGGCTAACTTTTAGTAAACTGTTTCTCCTTTATAAAAATTTATAGATATATCATGTAATAGTAATTTCAGTTTTGAAAAATGTTCAATTACTGAATATTGCATAATTACTCTACTTTGTTGTAGAAATAGTTTAAAAATAGCCAATTATCATAGTCATATAAATATCGATATTAAATATAACACGTACAGGTTTGGATAATCACTTGCAGCAATTGCCGGTTGCTGCTTTTTGCCCTTCTGATTCAACGAGCCGACGGCCTTGCCCACTTGTACTTGCACTTCCTGACTGCTCATTTTTCGGAAGCTTTTTAGCTGCAAAATACAAAGCAACAATAACTTTATCCTTTTTTATCTTGCATATTAAAACATAAAACATAAAATATAAAGCAAACTATTTTATACATTTGAATTTAATTTCATTATATTCATAACAAAAAAAAATGCATTTTTCACTAAAAATATATTATGCTTACCAATTGCTAAAAATATATCATTAACATTCATTGCTGTTTTGGCTGATGTTTCCATAAATAAAAGACCATTTTCATCAGCATATGCTTGAGCTTCATCATATTCAACGACTCTTTTGTTTGTGAGATCTGCTTTATTGCCTGCTAATGCTATAACTATACTTGGACTGGCTTGCCGTTGCAATTCTTTTACCCACGTTTGTGCACGCACAAATGTGTCCTATTTTTATTAAAGAAAAAACAAAAACAAATATATCATACAAAATATTATGGTGTAATATTAATACTTATTTTATAATATTATTTGACAATATGTTTATAGAATTTCATTAGGTCAATTACATAAATTACTTTACAAAATGATGAATATTTCACTATACAAGTTATAATATGTACTATGTCAATAATAATTAATAAATATTGTTCATATACAAGAACATTTAATGCACAACATATTTACACACCTGATTTGTAATATCATATACAACAATTGCTGCCTGAGCACCTCGATAATACATTGGTGCAAGACTGTGATAACGTTCTTGACCTGCTGTGTCCCATATCTCAAACTTTACAGTCGTGTCATCCAAACATACAGTTTGCGTTAAAAATGCAGCTGCAAATTAAATTATTAATGAAGCAAATAAGAGATTATAATTTAAGTATTGATATTACAAAAAACAAACATATTTTTGAAATTCAAATATTTTCTTTTGTCTAACACAATATCAGAAAAATGCTGTATCTCCATTGCGTTCGGTTTTCAATTAACCATATGATTATAATAACATGCAGACACATGTAAAATGTGATTCTTGCAACTTGTTGATTATGTTTTTATCTATATTATCTATCTATCTATATTATATTCCCTAAGAAATATGTAACTTGTATTGAAAACATTTATTCAGTATATGACAAAATAAAAAATAACCAAATATATTAACCGAACAATCTTCTATGTACAAGATATATGATTTGAAATTTATTTCAAAGATTCTCCTTACCTCCTATCGTGCTTTCCTGATATTCATGGAACTGTCCTTTAACAAACCTAAGAACCAAACTTGATTTTCCAACTGCAGATTCTCCTAGTAACACGAGTTTGAACTGACATATTTTTCCCTGTGTTGAACCATTTGGCCTTTGAGCAGTACCTCGATTAGCCATGATCTCCTAAAAAATGAGAAAATAGGAATGAAAACAAAATACTTAGAGATTTATATTAACATATATATACAGGCAATACTTAATGTGTATATTCTTAAAATACATTCTTTTTTGTATTTTAATACATAGGTTTATCATTAAGATTATGCTTAAGCAAATTATTATTTCAAAATTAAATAGCACTTCACAGCAAAATATTGCAAAAGTAAATCTTATATATCTAACGATTATTCGCATTAATTTTTGTAATATTTTATTTTAATATTGAAATTTTTATATCAGTCTTATAATAAAAATATTGAGATGTATTTTTAAATAAACAGAAGATCCTATAAACTTGTTTTATCCGTACCCAAAAGTATAGAAGAAAAGAAATTTAATATTAGTTTTAAATAATACCTCATATTTAATAAGATTTACTCAATGAAAAGTACAAAGCTACTCACTGTCATTCTAAAACACTGTTTTGAGAGATAAATGTCTATTTATACTAGATCTTTACTTGTTGAAGATAAGGCACTCATTTACGTGCATAGTACTTTGGTCTGTACAAAAGTTCTATAGATTCACATTAAGTTTAAAAAAGTATCCGTATAAAGAAGTTTAACGTAAAAGCAGATTATTAAAATTAAAATAACAAAAAAAAATATGAATAATTATACGAAAGGAATATATATATATATATATATATATATATATATATATATATATATATATATATATATATATATATATATATATATATATATACTATACATCTAACTATACAAACGAAAATGTAATTATAATATATTATAATTAAAATCTTAATTTGTATGCTTTTATGATTTAACATTCCAAAAAAAAAAAAAAAGAAGAAAACCTTAATGCATAAAAACTCAACAATACATATCACTCATTCCTTATATTTATATATGCAAACATACTCATACTTTCTCAAATACTAAATAAACGCAATCAGATCTAATCTATGACATCCGAGAAAATATAATTAACACGAACATGCAGAAATGACTTCTAAATTATTTCTTCATACCTAAAATTCGAGAGAGATGCTAGGAATGCACTTATAATAATAATCACTTACGTTAATGTAAAAAACAAAGGAGAAAAGATTATATACTAAAAAAATACACCACGATCTTTAGCCCATTAAGGCAGAGCCATTGATAATTGCATTACTCAATTAGTCTGCTGCTTCTGACAGATTCGCCTCCCTTCTCTCTGATAATATTACAATTGATAAACTGCAACTGATAAAACCGAAAACTGGAGAAAATGAAAAAGCAACGAAAAAAGAAATCAAACTAATCAAACGCTGTATTACATTACTTTACAAAAAAAAAAGTTCCAAGATATCGTTCTACCGACCTAACCAACTCCACTATATAACCTGATATAAGAGTATCACGATGCGGCAAAAAAAAAAAAAAGAAAAAAAAAAAAGAAAAAAAGAAAAAAAGAAAAAAAAAAAACGATCTCTAAACGCGTAATCTCATGCAATAATTATCTACATAATTGGCACCTCGAAACCTTGGACAATAGTATCGGCGGACAAATTAATATTTTCATCGAAAAATCACGAAAAACCGTTAAAGCGATGCATTGCAAATATCATGAGAAAAAGAGATGAAAGCATGAAACATGTATACGTCACACCTAAAGCGTGTGAGCAGCAGAGAAAGACCGAGATAGAGAGAAATGAAAAGATACCGCCAAACGCGAACCAGTAATAAGTAGTGTAACGAATAAGAGAGAAAGACAAGCAGATAGACAGAGATAGGGAAACGAAACATGTTAAGGAGGGAAGGGAGAGGAATAAAAAGAGACTACATAGAAAAATGGGGATAGAAACAGAGAGGAAAAAAATAATAATAAATAAAAGAGAATAAAACGATGCGCAGGTAATTGTTACAGCCCTGAGTACTTGTCACCACCCGTTAAAGCGTCATCAATATACAAAATATTCAATCAGTTAATACAGCTTGTAAAATGACGATCATGAAAGATAAAAAAAACCCGTGATTCTTTATATGCCAAACAGGATTTGCATGTCACAAGTGATAATTTTTTCGCTTCTCGTTCTCTCTCTCTTTCTCTCTCTCTCTCTCTCTCTCTCTCTCTCTCTCTTTCTCTCTCTCGCTTTCACACAAACTCTTTCTCTCTTTCTCTCCCCCTCATGCTTCCTTCGTGACATTAAGTATAAAAGCAATCGTGACAGCTCACAAACTGAGTCTCTTCAAGATTTACGCACAATTAATAGTGCACTTTTTATATTCTTCCAACAATACTCAACAGAGTATAAATGTTTTTTTTTTTTTTATTCTTTTGCCCTTTTCTCTTTTCTCGTATTTATAAATTCATACGAAAACGTAACGTTTTTAGCACTCGAACGTGTTCGCGTCAAGTAATACGGCTGACACAGCCACCTGCAGTTATACGCCAGAACAGGGAGAAATCGAATTTTCGAGAATTTAACCTACTGTAAGTGTTCAAAAAAGATTGCTTATGTGTTGAACAGGAACGTGTAACACTGACTCTTTTAGAGGGAGGACAATGGACGCACGATACACGGCACGATGATGATTAATAATGTCAATTCACAGGCCGCGCGTATACACGATCACTTTGGTCTCTAGTAAATCGGCCCAATAACCGACCATAGATCGTGCAATCTATATAGAATGTATACATTTATGACAGCTCAGTGGATTCACATAACACGACTTTGCGAATTGAAACAGCTTCTTTTGTTCCTCTCTCACTCACTCATTCTCTCTCTCTCTCTCTCTCTCTCTCTCTCTCTCTCTCTCTCTCTCTCTTACTTCCTTTTTTACTTTCTCATATTTAGGTATGCTAAAAGAGAAAAATTCCACTTCGCGAGTAATCGAAAGGACGAATGATAACGCGTTATTTACGTCTTTGTCTACACTTATGGACAAAATCCCTCCATCTCTCTCACTCACACGCGCGTGCTGTCTCTTTTTCTCTCTTTCTTGCCCTATCTCTATATTTCTATATATCTCTCACTTTCTCTCTCTCTCTCTCTCTCTCTCTCTCTCTCTCTCTCTCTCTTTCTCTCTCTTTCTCTTTCTCTCTCTCTCTCTCTCTTTCTCTCTCTCTTTCTCTCTCTCTCTCTCTCTCTCTCTCTCTCTCTCTCTCTCATTAAAATTATACACAATGAGGAAATTCTCAAAAAATAAAATTTTTAAGCTTGACACTTTCCAAAAAGTCTTGCGTACTTTTAGAACACGCACGATACACACGCTACTCGGCCGCCACTATGTCTCGAGGGCGATACAAACGGAACACAACGCAAACCTTTTCCACAGATCAACGGCTTGAACCGATCAATTACCAATTATTTCGTGACAAGCGTGAGGAAATGTGACCAATTTCAGTTCTTAAGGATCCTTTTGAGATGAGGTTTCCCCAATACCGTTTCCTTTTTTTCTGCAATATGAAATTGCATGCATTGTGCGTTTTGATGGGACCCGGTGATAGGACAACAAAAACCACCAAACCAATAATGTTTGAGGAATTCTTGCCAGTGTCATTTTCTCGCGATGTTATTGGTACGGATGTGCCGCAATAAAGTGGTACTGCGTCACTCTATGTGGTAATAAATATCCTTATAAAAAAGACAAGAAGAAAATTAATACGAAAGTATTATATACTTTTGGTGATACACACAATTTTATAAAGAAATAGTAAAAAATTATATAACTGTGTTTAATTGTTAGATATATAATATGTATATATATGTATTAAAATTAATTAAGCGGACTGTTGATCGTACTATATTATTTATAAAAGAATAACTTTCTATAGTTTTCTCTAGATTATGTTATAGTTACAAAAAACTTAAGGAATCGGAAGTATCGTCGCATCTTGGTATACCAAATTTTATTCGCGGTAAATATAAAAGATATATCATTTCTATAAAATATAGATGTTTAAATAAATAAATATTAATTTTTCATACGACGTACATTTTTCAATAAAAAAAAAACGCCAAACTATATAAATTTTTTTCGACAATAAAACAAATTTAAGTAAAAATACTTGGAGAGGAAAGTATTAGCGATAAAAAAAAATAAAAAAGATATATTAAGATGGCGGAATTAGTATTTCCGTCTTACAAAAGCACAAAAGTATTGAATATATACTATCTTAGTTTTTTTTTTACTTTAAGGCGAAGAAAATAGTTATTATCAGTGGTGCTCTTGAGTAGATACTGCCTTGTTCATTATCATTTGTAACGGCCATCGCCGTTCTTCCAATCGTGCTCTTTTAATCTCTAGGTTATGAAGAGTGCATGATACGCTGAACAAAACGTACACATGCGTAATACACGATCGTAAAAGCATTGAAACGGTGACACGCGATAGTTATCGATAATCACGTTCTGTAGGAGAATCCTTAATCCACGTAGTATTGAAGTTGCTTTTACATATTGCGCAGCGAGTTTCTTATCACTAATAGCAGCGAATCGTTAAAGACATCGCCTTTGTTTTCTTGATAAAACGATTCAACGAAAGAAAAACGATGTCAGCATCTCCAATCGCAAGACAGGCTACCCAAAGTCAAAGTATACCCTCGAAAAGGATTGTTATCGACGATCCTAAGCAATTACCAGCAGACTACTCTTCCACTCCAGGGGGTACACTTTATTCGACAACTCCAGGAGGTAAAGTCGTATTCTTAATTTTTATTTTGTTATCCCTTTGTGCCTATCATTTTATTTGTTTATTTTATCAATCGATCGATCGATTATCATGTTCATTGTAACAATAAGAATGCGCCATCAGCTTTTTCGAAATATAGATAAAATTAAATTTCTGTTTATTCAGTAATAATTTGAAATTTTAAACATGTTTGGACACATTTAGTGAATAAAAGGAAACAAGCAAATATTTAAAGTATTATTGAATCAATTTAAAATTTTAATTTGATCCTTGGATAAATTAAAAATAATATTTCCGTTAAATTCCATCATCCTGGAATTATTAAAAAAAAAATGAATTATTCATATATCTATAAAAATCAGAAAATTCGAATTTTAAATGTTAAAAGCGAATTGAACGAACGGAACAAATCTCTGTTGTAGACGAAAATTCGATCGTAAATTTGTTTAATATCGAAACAAGATAAAAATGAACTTTCGAAAACGTTCGTCTCTTAGTTCGTACACGTGTTATTTCCGATAAAATCATCTCTTGTTCGTGATATTGGAATACGTATCATATCGACCTTTCTTACCTCGATTCCATAATTACATTATTTCTTGTCAACTTGCCAAAATGCTAAAAGTAAAATTTATATTCCTTTATGTAACTTTTAGTAAATTAATCAAAAGTACGAATACAATAAATGAGAATAATAAAAATTTACATTGCAATTTCGAGTGAGATACTGCAAATAGAACATCATAACGATTGACTATTGAATTGTCAAAATCGAGTTTTTTTATTATTGATAAAAGAATGAATAATGAACAATGAATAATTTAAAAAATGACGACACGTATGTGCACGTTAAATTAATTGGATAAATAGTGTGATATAAATTTTTCATCAAACGATTAATATTGCGATTAATATTGTTTTCAAAATTTTAAAGACCGACGATCGCTTGTAGAAACAATTTAAGAAAGTGCTAAATAATTGATAAAAGATAAATAAACCTCCTTTTTTAATTAATTTGAGATGAAATAAAATTTTATTTTCTTTAGGAAATTGTAACTTATTTTAATTACTATTTTCAGTAAAAAAAGTGAATATTAGTTTACTATATATTAGTTCGATAATAGTTTATTTAAAAAAAATTTGTTTGTTGATAAGATGGAATCGGTCAATATTGAACCTTTTTCAAATTTAATTACAATAATATCAACAAGAAAGGTATAAATGAGCCACGTTATAAAGTTGCGTATCATTTATCGATTATGTAACTTCATCTTCAGTTTATATATATACTTTGTTTATAGTTTGTTAATATTTTTGCAATTGCCAATATTTCTATATCCATTTTATATCGTTTTAATAGAAAATATATAAATATTAATTTTTAGATAAAATTATATTTTTCGAAACAGTATAATAATTAATAAATTCTGAAAAAAACAATTGCTTTTATTTTCAATGGATTCAAGAAAGCAATATCTAGATAAAGAAATTATATCCATTTTTTTTTTTTTTTTTTTTTTTTTGACTAATTATCGTTACTTATTTCAAATTATTTATATTCATATGAACGATAAATCATGTCGGACAGTATCTCACTGTAATAAGCGCGCGTGTGTAAATATACATATGTACGTATAAGTCAAGGACACAAGAATTGCTTCGATGTCTTCTTCTTCTTAACGCGCACATGTTTTGTTGTATGCTCGCTGGCATAAAAAATAACTATGTAGCAACTGAAATTTTATAATTTATGCATTGTGAAAATAAGCTTAGTTTATAGATGTCATAATTTTAATATCACACGTATTATTTAATTTTTCTTCCTTTTATTTATACAGAATTTATTAACATGTATATAATAAAAAATTTCGTTTAAAATGAGATTTTTTGTTTATTCAATAACAAGTATATAAGCATGTAACAGTACTTCTTATCATATGTGCATTTGTAAATATTCATAATTTCAGCTTTAATTTATTGTAATTATTGTTCTTATGTATATTTTAGTAATTTAAATTGTAGGAATAGTAAAAAAAAAATATTTTGCTATTTTAATCAGTTTTATATTTTAAAGGCAAACGTTTTTATTGTTTTACAATTTTTTGAAGGAAGCAATTAATTGACTATTCCATATGTTGCAATACTGTTCTAATAGGATTGCTTGGATAATTTTTTTAATCCTACTATTTCTTCTATTCTTATCACCATGGAAATGTACTTGTATAAATAGATGCATTATAGTCCAATTGAAAAATTAATATACAATTTTTTCGTTTTTAACAATATTTAAAAAAATATTTGCAATATAAAATAGACAATAAAAAAAAGACAATATTAAAATTTATGATTAGTATTATTAAGATCATAATAATAATGATAATATTATTGTACAGGTACTCGTATCGTTTATGAACGTGCATTTTTGATGAATTTACGAGACTCGCCAATATCACGTACTCCACCACGAAGTATACCATCCATACCTGTGGATCTTTTGAAGGTTACACCAGCTATTGTGACACCTGCCAAGATATCCGCTGCTAAAGGTCATTTCACATCTAAGAAAACAATTTTTAAATATATTCATATGTAAAATATCAATATTTAAATGCATTAACACCATAATAATATGAATATTTCAGACACTTTGATGATTGAAGAATCTCCAGAACAATTTGAGATGGATATGTAAAATGGAAGAACTTGCAATCAGATTTTATGGTTCTAAATGTGTTCATCTTCTAGCCATCTACGGCTGTGCTTATATAATATACCTACTGGTATTAAAATTGTGTGATTGATTCTTTGGGTATATCATTAATAATTTTATTGTAAACGTTTATTGTAGACCATTGGTCTTAATAGGTGATAATGTTTATTAATGAACTAATGAATATGAAAAATATTGAATATATTGAATCAATGACATATTTTTTAATATATGTATAAAGTGTAAAGTTACAAAAAGAAATTTTAATTGCAACTGATAATAGTAGCGACAATAATGCTTTATTTCAAAATTCTATATATATATATATCATTTTGTATCTTGATTCTTAAGAACATTAATGAATAAATGATATTTTTCATAAATCTTTTATCAGTATCACATTAATTATAAAATTTACTGATTTTTCAGGATTCCGGGTATTTTATTTAAACATACATAGATTACATTATAATAATATTATAAATTTTAATATCTTATATGAAAAATAAATTCTATCCGTTTTAAAAATAATTGCATTTTTATTTGTTATTTTTATCTGGATAACAGAATTTTATATAATATTATGTATAATAATATTATATAAAATTCAATTATATTAAATCATACTGATTAAAATAAGTTTTAATCAGTATGATTTGTGTACTCTGAATCTTTTAATGTTGATATTTTCTCAAGAATAACTT